>NC_036247.1:3059861-3089985 GCF_002742605.1 Olea europaea var. sylvestris
ACGACCTCAAGTCAAAGGACCAATTTCACTACCGAAGTTAGAGATTAACCACCGACACTCAGATAGTTATCCATGTGGAATCTCTCGACGGGTCTCCAATGTTTTGTTCTATAACAAATATCCACGTGTTCATTTAAGTGTCACCACACTTTAACTTGTGAGATCAGCTACTTACTTCACAAGTAAGAAATGCAAATGTAATTTGTATCTCACAATCACAACTCATTGTGATTAACAAATTACAAATATTTGAATCTACGGACTCTATTATTTATTTAATTGTCTATTAATTAAATAATAGATCTGTCATTTAATTGCATTAATTATATATAAAAGTATTTATGTCCAAAGTTGATTGGACCTAGGGCATAATACTTACATAAAACTCTTATATAAACACTTGGACAGTTGAAATATTATTTTCTATTTATCAACTAAATTTCGTTTAAAATTTTGGGAGGACGCTTCAAGCTTAGTTCGATGTGGTTTGATCACTGTATGATGTTAAAACTTTGCTGCACACTGTCTTCTAAAGTCTTGCTACATAAACATACATACGTAATGCTGTGATGATCCGTTTAACAACTTAGCATTGGACGGTACAATGGATAATGATGTCTTCAGCCTCTCTCCCATTTCTTTTTAATGTTAAATGACTATCGAATTCGAGCTTTGTACCTCTTGAATTTCTACTTCTCTCAAGGGTGTGTTATCTTTTGATCGTAGCTAGTTCACTACTGAACTTGTTTTTGATGATGAATATTATACTTCCTCATCGTGTCAATCTTATTGTAGCAATGATCAAAGTTTCACTATCAAATCATCCAAAATCTGCACACAAGGTGCATTTGACATCAAGCATGGATAAAAAATTATTAAGGCTCAGTTTTTCCTTTGTTTCACCAAACAATTGAATGTCAAGTTAACTAGCTAAATCATTTTTCAACACGAAGAAATACAACCATTGGAACCACAAAGAAAACGAGAAACGTTCACAAAGAAATGGAGGAAAGAGCATAATGAAATTGCATAATGCAGTAGTCTACAAGCGAAGAGAGAGACCTGCAAACAGGTAACAATGAACTTTAGAAATCAATGAAAATTGGCCTACACCGAATGGTTTTGGAGAGGTCACAAGCGACTAAGTAGCCGCTAGAGTTGTAACGTAGCGTCTTGCAAAATGAGATGCCATTTGGCAATATAGGTGTTAATAGGGATGGGGGCAGTGTGGGATCAGGCCAGCCATTTTCATCATCCGCTCGTTGGGTATTTTTTTGTTATTATTTTTTCCCGTGTCTTTAATTGGAGGATATTATTATTATTATTATTATTCAATTTGTAGATCAACTCATGTTTTCTTCAGATGATTCTTACTCCTTGTTTGATTCTCATTCTTTCCAAAATACTTTTTTTCTCTCTTCTTTGCTACCACACATTATTCATTAAAATAATATTACACGTAAATAAAAAGAATTTCGTTATTTTTCAACCACACATTTCCTATCAATCTACTATTCTAAAATGCATTTTTCCTTAAAAATGGGATTTGAACATCCTCTGTGTGATAAAAAATATATATTTTAAACTGAACTTTAAGCGGGAAAGGTAACAAGGTAGGAACCATGTTCTCCGTACCCGTTCCACCCCATCTTGGGGCAATGTGCCCAACCAAGTGTATCTGATTAGGTGGGAAATTTTCGTCTCCTTCGAGGCAGGATCTCGTGGGTATCGGGTTTAACGATTTTTTTATGCCATCCCAAGTGCTAAACAATTATCAAGAAAGATATAATCATGTAAAAACATTTTTCCACCGGTGAGTGCTATTCTCGTAAAATTTTTTATCAAAACAATAATGATGAAGCCCAACTAAAATCCAGTGACCTAAATGGATTTAAGGAAGAGGAAATTACATAAAACCAAGTATTTAAAGTTTCAAATTTAAAATATAGGTGTGAATAATTTAATCAAAAATCAGGTATTAATTGGATATTTTATTAATCAATTAATTCAATTCCAAACTCTAATTCACTCCATTCTCTCTCTACTTTATCCCCATTCTCTCTACCTTCTCTCTATCGGGATTGGCTATGCTAAATTTGACCGGGACAAATTCTAGTGTCGTGACTAGCGTGGGGTGCAGGACGAACTCGATGCCGCGACAAGCGTCGATATGAAAGAAGCTCCGGTGACTCTTCATGAAGCTCGTGTGTGTCAACAACAAGCGAAGAATCGACCATCGACCATCGTGCGTGATGCCCCAGCACCTTACCATCGTAAGCAGCGACGTGCAATTGATTAGAGTTGGTGTGGGGATGGCCCATCATGAAGCTTGTCATCTCTCTCTCTCCCCTCCTTTTTTGCATCTGTTTTTCTAGTTGGTGTGCTGGTGTCGTGGTTTTAAGGATTCTCTGCTATATGGTATGATTGTGGTTAGATGGTTTCTATAGGTATTGTAGCATTGGAAGAAATTGTGGACATTAGCAGATAGTGGTCGTGGTTATGCAGTGGTTATTAGAGTTGCAGGTGGAGGTGGTGAATGGTGTTTGAGCAGGCGGTTGTGGGGGTGGCAACAGTGATGTGTGGTAGTCATGGTGGTGGTGACCGGAAGAAATGGTGGAATTTAGTAGACAGTGTTCGTGTTTGCCAAGGTGAATCGGTGGAAGTGAATCGAGTTGCGTGTTACTGTTGGGTGCGGTCGGAGTGTGCTGTGATCTGTGGTGATGATGTTGAGGTTGTGCTGTTAGATGGTAGAGTGGTTGGATGTGGTGATGGTGGGTGTGTGCGCTGTACGTACGATGGTGTTGGCGGCATGGTGGCGCTGCTAGTGTGCAGTGGTTGGATGCGGCGTGGTGGTGTGCATTGCCTGTGTGGTTGGATGTGATTTTGGTGGGGGTATGTGCTATGGGTGTGATGAGCTGTGTGCTGCCGTGAATTTGATTTTGTGGTGGTTGTAGAGTAGTTTTGATTTTGTGTTTTGCTAATGGTAGTGGTACTGGCTTTGGAGATGAGGTTGCGATGGTGATTGTGTTGCCAATTTGGTGATTGTGGTGCCAATTTTGGACTGTAGTGGTGGTGTGGTGCAAGCAGTGGTTGTGTGGTGGTGTGATTTGTGACCAAGATTGATGATGTATTGGGATTGGTGGTGGGGATGTTTGGTGCATGTGACCAACTATTTGGACTAATTATTAATCCGTGATCTTAAAATTCGATAATCTATGAGTAAAAAAATAATCCGTAACCAATAAATTTGAAAATTTATGATCCATAGATCAACTGTGACCGTAATTTGAATTATCCGTGGCTTCGATAAACTCTGTGACCTACAAATTTATGATTTGTGACCACGAAATAATTTGTGTCTAATTAATTTAATGATATGTGACCAATAAATAATTCTGTGATCTATAATTATGAATTTGTGATCATTAATCGTATAACTATGACTTTATTATATTTATTTAATAAATATTTTTAATTAATTAAATATATACCTGAATTTTTAATTTTCAAACTATCTACATGATTTTTGAATTGGTGTAAATAATATATCTGGATTTTGAATTTTTCCCTCTAAGGAATTAATAGTAGAAGGCCCAGCCCACGCCGTGTGAAAGCCGCGTAGATGCCAAGAATATTCGTTTTATTTTGTAATCAGAATAGCAGATTCCCCTATTGGTAAATGCTAAGAAAAGGAGACGACGGCATCCCTCGTTATTTACGCATAACAATCCCAAATTCCCTCGTTATTCACGTATGATAATCCTAAATTGCCACCAAACACATCCGCATAAGCTCACATTGACTAATATACCCTCGATTTTAAATTTTGATTCACACATTCATTTTCAATCATACATTTATAAAATAAATAATTTTAAAAAATTCACTTCTCAAAACATACTCATGAAACAAGTGCTATGTTTTCTTTAAATTCCTAAATTACGGCCACGTATTGATTGAACTTAATAGTTGTAGTGAGCCACGAATGATTTTAAGTTTTACTTTTTCTATTAGATAAATTCGAATTCAACTAATATGTGTTTGTTAGCTTGTAAATAAATCAATATTATTCAAATAATTAAGTTTTCTCAAGTTTTATCCAATCTTCTACGTTCATATCACTATTATTACAAGCTTGAAAGTTTTCACATGTAATTATATACATTCCTATTAGGTATAAGATCCTCTCAATCCGATTATGACACGACTAGATGAAAAATATTCTCATTCTTAGTGCAGCAATTTAGGATAGGACGAGATGAGATTATTTTACTGTCTCTAATTCAAGTATGCTAAGCTCTTATTTGAGTTCCACTTTTTCAGAATTCATTTTTAATCACTCATATCTTATAAAATAGAGTTACATGTAAACCAAATTTTTTTTCTTACTTTTCGATCACATATTCTTTTAAAATTTCTATTACAAAATATATTTTTCCACAAAATCTCAAGTTAATAGAAATGAGTCTCGTAGAGATATTATCCTTTTAAAAGACAGAGGGTAAAAGGGTCATTATGTGAAAAACTATTTATGAGTGGCGCATATACAATAAAAATTCAAAATTAAACGTTAATCATTTTTTTTTATCGTTAAAATTAAAGGTTAATCTTATCCCAACCATCCCCATTCACGCCTATAAAATCCCAATCACCATTCCTCAGTTTTCCACACTGTCTAATTTCGTTTTCTTTCAACTCTAAAAAAGTTTGAAAAATGGGGTCACGAAACGAAGTCGAGCGGTTGCCAGCACCATATGGTAACCAACATGAAGCTCCGCCGGCGCCAGATGTGGAGGAGAAGAAGAACAAATTTGGTCGGATGGGGACAGGAATGGCTGCCGGCGCGGTAGCAGGGGTGGTAGGTGGAATTGCATCGAACTGGAAAAAAATACAGCAATGGATAAAAGAAAGAAAAGAAAGGAAAAGAAGACGATGAAAAAGATATATGCGAAGAAGACTTGAACACTTAAAATTTGTTGTTCGTATTTGCCTCCTCTGCTTTTAAAGGATTAAAATGGTAAGTAGTTTGTAGTACGTGTCAAGCCAAAGTAATTCTCCAATTGTTGGATGAATAATAGATTGATTATTTATAATTTTCAATTCAGACGTGCCGGACGTCCAGGCGCCTATTTGGCGCCCCCCTATTGGGGGGTCGCCTGTCACTGTCAGACGACCCCCCAATAGGGGGGGGCGCCAAATAGGCCCCAGGACGTCCAGGCCGCTGGACGTCCAGTTTTATTCTTTTCAATTATCCCTACCCAAAGTGGTTACAGCTCAATAAGAAAATGGGACCGAGTTTTTTCCATAGGGGTCTTACCGACCCGTTACTGTAGGGGTCGGTCCCACATGAAAAAAAAAAATACGTTGGACCCGCGATTGTAAGAGATCCGACAAGGTCTGTAAAATAGACACCTGTAAGTGTAGCAGCGTTCAAGAAAATTTGAAATGATTCACCGAGAAAATCACTAGAAAATTCGAAAAAATCCAGCCAATGGCTATATTTTAATATTATGCGACCGCATAGGTTATAGCCATGTGTTCACATAACTATAGCATCGATCGCCTTTTTAGTCACTGAAGGCACTCATGCGATTGTAGGCCTCAAAAGCCTATGCAGTCGCATAAACAATATTATGGCATGGTTTTTTCATTTTTTTTTTTTTTTGTTAATTTTCAATTCATTCACACTTGATTTTGATCAACAAGATTACAACAATTCCCCACTTGTTCAAAATCAATGTTAATTACCTAATCAAATATCAACACTCATGAATAAGGATTAAATATCTTTCGATTTAAATCTAACCATAGTGAAAATCTCACAAAACTTTATCGAAATTTCTGGTAGTTAGAAAGCTTGGAACCAATTATTTTTTGAGACAATACCGATAAAATCACATACAATTATCAAATTTTGACAAGTTTCTTTAAGTCGCTTGTGCTAATATGGCCTTGCACACTATCTTCTAAAGTTGTATTACATAAACATCATATAATCAGGGTCTGCCTGATTAGACCAATTAGGGGTTTATTTTATCTTTCAAGTGTAAATTTAAATTAATGTGTTATGGTTTGACTGGTTGAGGTATGTCACTTCAAAATAGTCAAATTTTATATTTCTTGAGGCTTGTAAGACAATTTCGTTAACAAACTAATTTATGAAAAGACATAAATCATGATATTGACCTAAAATCATATTAAGAAAATTAAGCATACCATTTTCGAGATTGAATTTAAAACTACGTGTCTATAGAAGACAACTTTTTAGACCAAGAACTTCTAATTGAGGTGCTTTTGTTGGGGTGGGATGGAGTGAAGGTGAGAGCGTGTGTTTCTTTTATCTTTCAAGTGTAAATTGATACGGGATCGTGCTACGGTTTATAAATACATAACTTTTGAGTAGTCAAATTTCATGTCTCACATTGATATTGGCAAGGAGAAGTGAATCATGATATTAATCTTTAATAGATTAAGAATATTGAGTAGTTAAATTTTATGTGTTAGGTTGATATTGGCGAAGAAATATGAATCATGACATTGAGCTTGGATATAATCATAACTTTGCTGCACACTGTCTTCTAAAGTCTAATTACATAAACATATATATGTAATACTGCGATGATCTATTTTAAAACTTAGCATTGGACAATACAATGGATAATGGTGTCTCCGGCCTCTCTCCCATTTCTTTTAATGTTAAATGACTATCAAATTCGAGCTCTGTACAACATTGTGAAAGGGGTGCGACACCCCTTGTCCCTCTCGAACACCAATTTCTACTTCTCTCATGTGTGTGTTACCTTTTAATCCTAGCTAGGTAACTACTGATATTGTTTTTGATGATGAATACTATGCTTCCTCAACGTGTCAATCTTATCGTAACAATAAACTTACAATAATCAAAGTTTCAACAAGAAGTTTCACAATCAAATCGTCCAAAATTTGTACACAAGGTGCATTTGACATCAACGTGGATAAAAAATTATTAACGCTCAGTTTTGCCTACATTTCTGCTAACAATTGAATGTCAACTTAACTAGCTAAATCATTTTTCAACACAAAGAAACACAATCATTGGAATCACAAAGAAAACAAGAAACATTCACAAAGAAATGGAGGAAATAGCATAATGAAATCGCATAATGCAGCAGGCAGTAGTCAGCGAGCGAAGAGAGAGACCCGCGAGAAAGTAACAATTAACTTTAGAAACCAATAAAAATAGGCGTACACCAAATGGTGTTGGAGAGGTCACGAGCGACCAAGTTGCCGCAAGAGTTGTAATGTAGCTTCTTGCCAAAATGAGATGCCATTTAGCAGTATAGGTGCTAATAGAGATGGCAATGGGGGTAGGGCTGGATCAGGTAAGCCATTTTCGTCATCTATCTCGTTGGGCATTGTTTTGATATTATTTTTTTCGTGTCTTTTAATTGATGGATATCATCAACATCATCATTATTTTTAATTTGTAGAATACCTCATGTTTTCTTCAAATGATTATTTGTGTGACAAAAAATTTATATTTTGAAATGAACTTTAAGCGAGACTGGTAATGAGGTAGGAACCGTGTTCTCCATACAACAAAAACGACCACCAAAACACAACGATCGACCGCACCACACACCGCATCCATAGCGCACCACCAACACCATGGCTGCCACAACCACCACTGCTGTTGCGCCCCACTGTAACCCCAATCCATTACAAGTACTACCATTGCCGCCAGTACACCACACCTTAATCACCGCCACACATCACCCCTTGTAGAATCACCACCTCACTGTCACATTAGCAGCGACCCGCCACAACCACAGACTGATTAGAAAATGTCACTACTACCAACACCCAACACCACTATCATTCACCATTAACCACACACTACCATGAATAAACACAAATCCCGTAGCTACCTTCGCATGGCGCCACCACCATCAACACCAACGCGGCGCCTCCACCACACCACTTCACACCTCTCTATACACGTAGATCTGGATTTGACAGAACCAGAGTTGTAGCAGTTAGAGATCAGTGCTGTGCGATGTGTACAAATCCAAGCAATTCCATCGCCATAACTCCACCTGACCACTCAGATGCCAAGCCTCAACGTCGGAGATAACATAGCAGACCAACCCTAAATGAAGAGAAAAACCACAAATCCACAATTCCACCCACTGCAATTTCAAATTCACCACGCTTCCACGAGCAGCGGAAGCACCATGCGACGATGAATTAGGTCCTCATAGTCGTACTGTCAGGTCTCTTTGCCGGAGAAATGATGGACAGGGATGAGAGGGGGAGAGAGCGGGAGAGAGAATATATTGTATAACAGAACTTTTTGCTCCACCTCAAACTCTTTTATTTGAATATGCATGGCATGCTACCTTTTGGTAAGCTCTTTGTACAACTTTGCATTCTTATATGCTTTCAGACAAAACTTATCCATTTCATTCAATTGAAGTAGTCTCTTTTCACCAGGTATTTTTAAATCAAAATTTAAGTTCTTGACTGCCCAATAAGCTCGATGCTCCAACACAACTGACAAATGGCACGCTTTTTCAAAAAACAAATGATATGGAGACATGCTTATAGGTGTTTTGAAAGCTATTCTGTAGGCCCACAAAGCGTCGTCAAGCTCTTTAGACCAATTCTTTCTCGAAGAATTCATCGTTACCTCTAGTATTCGCTTTAATTCCCTATTAGAAACTTCAACTTGCCCGTTGGTCTGAGGGTAGTGGTGGCAGTGGGCCTAGTCGAGCCGGCTCGGCTAGTTAACCCACGAGCTCGGCTCGGGCTAGTGGCGAGCCGAGCTCGGGCTCAGCTCGTTGCTTGTGGGCGAGCTCCGCTCGGCCCACGAGCTCGTGGGCCGAGCCGAGCTCGTGAATTTTTTTTTTGGGCAAAATTTTCAATTTTTATCGATAAAATTTCAATTTTTTCCACCTTTTTGGACGAGCCGATCGTGGGCTCTGCTCGTTGGAATCGACCCCCCGCTCGGCTCGAGCTCGGGCTCGTCATTTGACGAGCCCGAGCAGCCCACGAGTCGAGCTTTGACGAGCCGAGCCGGCTCGGCCCATTTGACATCCCTATCTGAGGGTGATAAAGAGTAGCTACACGGTGCCGGATGCCATATTTGGCTAACAAGGACTTAAATTGATGATTACAAAAATGTCTGCCCCCATCACTTACGATAGCTTGAGGTGTGTCATAACGGGTGAAAATGAACTTCTTTAGGAATCCGATCACCACCTTTGCATCGTTGGTTGGCAATGCTACAGATTCCATCCATTTGGAGACGTAATCAACTGCAACTAAAATGTATGGATTTGAAAACGACGAAGGGAATGGCCCCATAAAATAAATTCCCCACACATCAAAGAGTTCTATCTCAAGAATGTTATTCTGGGGCTTCAGGGGCATCTCATCCCTCCTCAAGATATTTCCAGTACGTTGGCATCTGTCATACCTCTTCACAAACTCAGAAGCATTCCCAAATAATGAAGGCCAATAAAATCTCAACTATAGAATTTTAACTGCTGTTTTTATTGCTCCAAAGTGCCATGCGTATGCAGATGAGTGACATTGCTCCAATATTCAAGGCACTTCTTCCTCAAGCACATATCATCAAATAATTTGAATAGCCCTTGCTTGTAGAGAATGGGATCTTCTCAAAAATAAAATTTTTCAAATCGACAAAGAATTTCTTTCTTTGATGATTTGAATAATCCGATAGAGTGATAGACTTGGTCAAATAATTTATGATATCAGCATACCAAGGTGTCTCTACCACACTAAACATCTGCTCATCTGAAAAAATATTATTTATCTCTATTGATTCCTTTTTCTCTCCCCGCTCAAGTCAAGATAAGTGATCTGCTACCACATTTTAATTTCCCTTCTTGTCCTTAATCTCCAAGTTGAACTCTTGCAGAAGTAAATACCCAACGGATTGTCTTCGTTTGGCATCCTTCTTTGTGATCAAGTACTTTAAGGCAGCATGATCGGTGTAGACTATGACCTTTGATCCTACAAGATATGGATCGAAATTTATCAAAAGCATAGAATACAACTAAAAGCTCCTTATCAGTTGTGGCACAATTGATTTGTGTGTCTTTCAAGATATTTTGTGCATAGTATATCACGTGGAATATCTTGTTTTTACGCTGTCCCAATTTGGTCCCCACTACATAATTACATCACACATTAATTTGAATGGCAAACTCCAATCTGATGTAATGATCATTAGTGCGAAGGTCAGCTTCTCCTTTAGAGTGTTGAACGTCAATAAACACTCCTCAGTAAAGGCAAAAGTGATGTCCTTCATTAGCAGGTTACACAGGGTCTTTGCGATCTTTTAAAAATCCTTAATAAATCTCCTTTAAAACTCGGCATGCCCAATAAAACTGCGAACACTCTTAACTGTTGAATTTTTGCTCTGTCCACCTCAATCCCTTTTGCTGAAATTTGGTATCCTAACACAATGCCCTCCTATACTATGAAATGATATTTTTTTCCAATTCAATTCCAAGTTTGTTTTCTTGCATTGCTGTAATACCAAGTTCAGATACTCCAAGCATTCATTAAAAGAGGATCCAAACACTGAAAATTTATCCATGAAGATCTCTATGAATTTTTCGACTATATCAAAGAAGATTGCCATCATACAACGCTGAAAAGTGGATGGAACATTGCACAAACTGAATGTCGGTAAGCAAAAGTATCATAGGGACATGTAAAAGTGGTCTTTTCCTGATCATCGGGTGCTACTAGGATTTGATTATATCCAAAGTATCTGTGTATGAAATAGTAATAGAAATGCCTTGCCAGTCTTTCTAACATTTGATCGATAAATGGAAATGAAAAGTGGTCATTCCGAGTAGCAGCATTGAGTTTGCAAAAATCGATGAAAACTCTCCACCCTTAATAGTTCTGGTAGGAATTAATTCATTTTTCTCATTCTGCCTCACTGTAATACCACCATTCTTCAGCACAACTTGAACTGGGTTGATCCATGTATTGTTATATTAGGTAAATAATACTTGCATCCAGAAGTTTCATTACCTCAGCCCTGACCATCTCTTTCATGTTTGAATTTAGCGTGTGCTGGCCATCTACATTTGGTCGAAAGTTCTCCTCCATGAGGATCTTATACATAAACAATGAAAGGCTTATCCCTTTAATATTAATAATAGACCATCCAATAGCTGTCTTGTTATCCTTGAGTACCCAGAGTAGTCTTTCTTCATCCACCTTACTGACTAAATTCAAAATAATCACTAGGGGTATAGAAGACTGTCCCAAATAAGTATAACAGAGATGAGGCAGTATTTACTGAAGTTATAAATTAGGAGGCTATTGAATAGATGGTAGTGGCTTTGTAGGACTAGTTTCCAAACTCTCAAAATGGCGTTTACACGTGTATGGTAGGTTAATTTGCAAAATCCTTGCACATGCCTTAATCTCAAGAGAATTAGAGTGAGTAGATTGAAAACATGTAATGTATGCCTTATATGCATCTGATGTATTGTGCAGCAAAATATGTCCTGGACCACCTTTTCAATCACATCTATCTAAAAATAGCTATCTGTCTAAATAGCGAATTTCATGACTTTGAAGATATTGAATGAAATCTGCTTCTCGCCAAGTCTCAAAATCCCTTCCTGTAGCTAAGAATGGGCTGCCCAATATGAGTGGAACATCTTTGTCTTCCTCCATGTCAAGGATGAGAAAATTAGGTAGAAAATGATTTTTTCCACTTAAATCAACACGTCTTCAATAATTCATCTTGGATGAGTAAGAGATCGATCATCTAGCTATGAAGTTACTGTGGTTGCTTCAGCCTCTTCCAATCTAAGTTTCTGAAAATAGAAAGTGGCATCAAATTAATACTTATACTTGAATTGCATAAGGCTTTATCGAAATAACAATCTCTAATAGTACAAGGTACAATAAAACTCTCAGTGTCTTTTAATTTTGGAGGTAGCTTTTTCTGAATTCTAGTACTACACTCTTCATTCGACATAACCGTTTCTTGTTCCTCTAGCTTTCGTTTATTGGATAGGATGTCTTTCAAGAATTTGACATAGCTAGGCATTTGAATGAGTGCATCAACAAATGGCATGTTGATGTGGGATTTCTTCAAGACCTCAAGAAGTTTTTTGTTTTGTTGATCTAACTTATGCTTTTTCAACCTTTGGGAAAAATGGATTAAGAGGCTCATGAGGATTGATAGGAGCGGTTGCTTTAACCTGTGGTGTATCTAACTCTCCTTAGCAGTTGATTCTATTGTCTATTCAATTTGTTCTACATGTTTATCATCTGAAGAAGATACTATTTCCTTATTTGCAATCGACCTCTTCACATGTATTTTCGGTAGTTGCACACACTTCAAGTTATAATCACCTTGGCATGTTCCTTCGAGTTGATTTCAGTATTGCTATGTAAAGTACTTGGTGCTTTGCCACTCATGAAAAGTGTCATCTTCCCCATTTGAGTTTTCAAGTTTTTAATAGTAACATTTTGATCTTGGAGAGTTTTTTTGGTCTTTCTCGTAAACTGATTATTAGATTCCATTTATTGATTTGTTTTCTCCTAAAAAATTTCGAACATCTCTTCCAATTGAGACTTCTTCTGTTGCTGCTGAAATTGACTATGTTGCCTATTCTGATTATGATTTCCCCAAAAGAAGTTTGTGTACTTCCTCCAACCATAATTGTAAGTCTCTGAGTGTGGGTTATTCTAATGACATTTGTCCCCATTGTGCAACATCAACTTGTTCCATTCTTTGTACTAAAATTAGGCAATTCGCTGTATTATGATCTGCTCCACACTCCTCACAACTTGACTTCTTGACTTGCACTGCGTTAGCTGATTGTGATATGCTTTCCACCTTATGGAATAGAGAATCTATTTTTGTAGACAAGGTTAAGTAAGCATCCATCTCGTAAACACCTGGCACCTTCTTTTGAACTACCCGTTCTGACGCCTACATGGCTAAAGTAGTAGTCACTGTCTCAAATAATTTCAACGCTTCAACAATGGTTTTCATTGATAACAAATCGTTAGACGAAGATCCACCATGCTTTTGAAATATGGAAGTAGTCCCTCATAGAAATATTGGACCTGAAGTTCCTTGCTGATACCGTGACGATGACATTTTTGAAGCATGTTCTTAAACCTGTTCCACGCTTCGTAAAAAGATTCTGAATCGTCTTGACTAAAGATAGAAATGACATGCTTCAAATTTGCTATCTTGGTGGATGGGAAAAACTTTGTGCCGAACTTTTGAGCTAGGTCGTTCCATGTGCTGATGCTAGCAATTGGTTAAGAATCTAGCCACTCAAGTGTTTTATCACGCAAAGTATATGGGAATAGTCTCAGTCTGATAACATCCTCAGCTCTGCCATAAATTGATGACTATTATGGAATATATGTATAACGTTGTATTTAGTTGGACATTAGGCTGTCCAAATGGCGGGCAGACAATAATGGACTGACTTTGAATGATTTGTGGGGTCATGGTATTGCCAACAAGCATATTTTCATCATCTACAGCTTCGTTGACGCGAATTACTAAATTGTTTTGCTCGTTATCCATTTGTACTTGCTGTTTTTGGTGTTTTTCGTGTGCTACTCTTGCTTCTCTCTGCCTATGATGAAAGGTGCATTCAATTTCTGGATCAACTGAAATTAATTCACCACCAATTGACATTCACATACAAGACTTGGAATAAGACAATAGTGGCACTTAGATAAACTAAAAATAATAAATAAATAAAACTAAATAAATAACTAAAATAAGATAATAAAATAAAAATGTTCAAATTAGTGTCAAAGTAAATAAAATCAAACTAAAAGTCAATCCATGGTACCAAAAACTTGTTCAAGAAAATATTTTCAAATTAAACACACTGCAAGTGTACGGTTCGTTAATAAGTAAAAAAATGAATTTTTTAGTCCATGTACCATTCTATAGAGATTGATTTAGTTCAAGTTTAATTACCGCGACCTTAACCGAAACAAGAATAATACGATGTGTTTGTTATGATGAAATTATAACTAAAGTAAATTTCTTATCTAATTATGAATGAAATAATTAAATTAAATGCAAGTTATGCTTGATGCGAATTGATGTGTTGAATAGATAACGAACGCACCAGGATCTCGAATTCTCATGCAATAAGTCTTCTTAACCTTAGTTTTACACTTTAACACACAATTGAATATTGAAGAATCAATGTTCCTATTATATTCAACAATCTCTCTTGAATAATGTTAAAATTATTCTCATATATACTATATTTTTATGACTGATACGAACATACAAGAATACATGAATTTTTATAAACACTTAAAGATTCACATAAGATATAGCGCTATATTTCTATCCTCTATCAAACCGTATGACGATTTATACAATGTCGAGCCTATTTTCCTTCTTTCAAATGCATAAAAAAGCTACCATATTCACACAATTACCTTGCAGGCTTGCATAATAATCATGAAGAAAAGAAATTCATATAAACCATTTAATATCCAAATCATGTTTTTGATGTCAAACATGTAAAACTCAAGATTAAAAATCCATACTATATGGTTCATCATTCTCCTTAGACAAATAAATCTAGCCTAGCATGTTGGAAAGAAAAAAACAACTAGAATATTGAAGGAATGATGTCACCAATTTAAATCTTGAATTGAATCTTCACGTCTTGAGGTTGGTCTTCGTGTTTCTTGCCTCCTATGCTCTAAAACCCTTATGAATGTGTTGGAATGCGTGTTGAATACTTATGGATGGCCATAGGGTTGTAAAATACTTCCCAAAATTGGTTTCCATAAGAATTTCAATCATATAAGAAAACCAAATTTGCACCCGAATTGTACTATTCTATAGCATAGTACAAATCAATGCTATAGCATAGTTTCAATGAAATTTGGCCCTCAATGTAGCTGAAAGTAGGTATGCGACCGCATGGAAAAAACTACTATGCGACTGCATGTATTGACAATCTTTCAAAAGTTGCATTTTAGTCTCTAACTCTGTATTCTCGTTTCTTGATCTCTTTGTCATTTCTTCTTCTTTCAATACTTCACGTCTTCACTAAATTGGTCATTGATACTTTCACAACTTTGTTTTTGCTTTCGGGCCATCTTTAGATTATTTACACTTTAGTCCCTGAAATTTGATTTTCTTCCATTTTGGTCATTTTTCTCTTGTTTTTCCTAATTCCATTATATTCATCAGTGTTATCTCGCAAAACATAATTTGTATAGAATTAAGTCATATTCCAACATATTTGTCAACAATTATCCATGTTTTGTAATATAAATAAGTGTGTGAAATTCACTTATCAGTTATCTTTTGATCCTAGCTAGTTCACTACTGATCTTGTTTTTTATGATGATTTTATGCTTTCTCATTGTGTCAATCTTATTGTAACAATAAACCCACAATAATCAAAGTTTCGACCACAAGTTTCACGATCAAATCGTCCAAAATCTCCACACAAGGTGCATTTGACATCAAGCATAGATTAAAAAAAATAAAATAAAATTATAAATGCTCAGTTTGCCTTCATTTCACCTAACAATTGAACGTCAACTCAACTAGCTAAATCATTTTTCAACTCGAAGAAATTCAACCACTGGAACCATGAGGAAAACGAGAAACATTCACAAAGAAATGGAGAAAAGCACATAATGAAAGCACATAATGCAGTAGGCAATAGTAAGCGAGCGAAGGGAAAAACCCGTGAGCAAGCAACAATGGACTTTAGAAATCAATGAAAAATAGGCCTACACCTAATGGTGTTGGAGAGGTCACAAGCAACCAAGTAGTCGCAAGAGTTGTAATGTAGCTTCTTGCAAAATGAGATGTCATTTGGCAATATAAGTGTTAATGGGGATGACAATGGGATAGGGGGCAGAGTGCGATTAGACCAGCCATTTTCGTCATCAGTCTCGTTGGGCATTTTTTTCATGCGTTTTAATTGGTGGATATCATTAAGTTTATTATTATTTTTTTCAATTTGTGAAACAACTCATGTTTCCTTCGGATGTTTCTTTCCTTTTTATGTGATCAAAAATTTATATTTTGAAATGAATTTTAAGTGGGGCGGTAACGAGGTACGAACCATGTTCCCCTTACCCGTTCCACCCCCATCTTAGGGCAATGTGCTCAACCAAGTGTACCCGATTAGGTGGGAATTTTCGTCTCCTTCGAGGCGACACCTAGTGGGTATTGGGTTTAACAATTTTTTATGCTATCCTAAGTGCTAAACAATAATCAAGAACAGATATAATCATGTAAAAACATTTTTCCAACAGTGAGTGCTATTCTCGTATTTTTTTGATCAAAACAGTAATGATGAAGCCCAACTAAAATCCAGTGACTTAAATGGATTTAAGGAATTAATAGTAGATGGCCCAGCCCATGCCGTGTGAAAGTCGTGTGAAAGCCGTGTAGATGCCCAGAATATTCGTTTTATTTTGTAATCATCAGAATATCAGATTCCCGTATTGGCAAATGCAACTCTCTTAGAATCTTTAACCTTCTACGCTAAGAAAAGGAGAAGACGACATCCCTCGTTATTCCCACCTTGCTTAATAATCCCAAAATTCCCACCAAACATATCTTTTTCTGCATAAGCTTACATAGACTAATATACCCTCGACTTTAAATTTTGATTTACACATTCATTTTCAACCATACATTTATAAAATAAATAATTTTGAAAATATTCACTTCTCAAAACATACTTATGAAACAAGTGCCAAATTTCCTTTAAATTCCTAATCTAAATTAGGGTTACATATTGATCACGAATGTTTTTACTTTATCTATTAGATAAATTCAAAATCTACTCATATGTGTTTGTTATCTTGTGTATAAATCAATGCTATTCAAATAATTAAGTAAAATATTTCTCAAGTTTTATCCAATCTTCTATGTTCCTATCACTATTATCATAAGCTCGAAGGTTTTTCACGTGATTTTATACATTCATATATGAGAGGATCCCCTATCCGGCCTAGAATTTTTGAATTACATGATATCACATGACAAGACGTAAAATATTATCATTCTTATTGGTTGTTTGAGTCTCATTTTTTTTTGAAAATTCATTTTTTCAATAATCATTTTTAACCACACATTCTCAAATAAAATAATATTATATGTAAATCGAAACTTCTTTCTTTATTTTTAATCACACATTCTCAAAAATACTATTCAAAAATACATTTTTTTCTCTCAAAATAGAGCTCAAACAGGGGCTTAGTGTAGCAATTTAGGATAGGACAAGATGAGATTGTTTTGTTGTCTCTAATTCAAGTATACTAAACTCTTATTTGGGTTCTATTTTTTTCAAAACACGTTTTTAATTACTCATCTCCCATAAAAATAATGTTACATATAAACCAAATTTTTTTGCTTATTTTTTGATCACATATTCTCTTAAAAATGCTATTTCAAAGTACATTTTTCAACAAAATCTCAAGTCAATAGAAATGAGTCTATCACTCTATCATAGAGAGAACATATTGCTAAGAGACAAAGGGTAAAAGGGTCATTGTGCGAGAAACTAATTATACAATAAAAAATAAATATTGAAGGTTAGCCCCTGATTTCTATCCTTTGGCCAAAAAAATGAAAAATATGATCGTTATTCATCATATCAAACCACCTTATTTCATTTTTTTTATCTTTTGTGTTTCATAACGACTATATTTTTTATTTTCATTCTTACAAAAATAGGTGTCAAACGGGGCCTTAATCTTACCCCACACATCCTCATTCATACCTATAAAATCCCAATCACCATTCCTCAGTTTTCCAAATCGTCAAATTTCGTTTCCTTTAACTTCGAAAAAGTTTGAAAATGGGGTCACGATACGAAGTAGAGGTTACAATCACTTCAGCCAAGGATTTGAAGAACGTCAACTGGCGCTATGGGAAGCTGAAGCCGTATGCCGTCGTTTGGGTCGATCCCAACGCCAAGTGCTCCACCGGAGTCGACGAGGAGGGCGACACGAGTCCTTACTGGGATGAAAAGCTTGTAATTCCGTTGAACTCTCCAGTGGAGGAATCCACCCTCCACGTTGACATCGTGCACGCCGGCGCTGCTGAGGATACCAAGCCGCTGATCGGCTCATCTAAGCTTCCTCTGCGGGAAGTTGTAGACGACGTTGGGTTTGGGAGCCGATTGGAAAAGAAGCTTGAGCTCAAGCGCCCCTCCGGACGGCCACATGGGAAACTGGAAGTGAATGTTACCGTGCGCGATCCGCGGCATCGTGCGCCTGATTCTTACTACGAGCCGTACGGCGTCCCTCCGCCGGGGACTAGAGGATATCCCGCAGCGCCAGCACCATACGGTAACCCATATGAAGCTCCGCCTGCCCCAGCTTACGCTGCTCCGCCTTCGGGTTATCCCTACAGTGCGCCTGCGTACGGTCAACCGAGTTACGGGCAGCCAGCTTACGGGCAGAGTGGTTACTACGGGCAGCCGGGGTATGATGTGGAGGAGAAGAAGAAGAACAAATTTGGTGGGATGGGAACAGGTTTGGCTGTGGGCGCGGTAGCTGGGGTGGTAGGTGGAATTGCATTGTCGGAGGGCGCCGATGCTCTGGAAGATCATATTGCCGATGAAGCGGCGGATCGAGTGGAGGATGATTTGGGCTACGACGGTGATGATTTCTAGAATGGACTCTTTCATCTTCGTTGCAAAAAATGAGAAAATAATTTTTATTAATCAGCACTTTATTAATATATTCGAGACTCTGACATTTTCTTATTGAAGTAATGAAAATAAATTGAGTTATTTACTAGATTGTTATAGTCATGCTTTTGGGGTCAATGGTCACTAAATGGGTCGATTAATTCCATTTAAACTTCAAGTTGTTACTATTGATGGCAAAAAAACTCATCAAGTCTTGCCCGACCCGACCCCGAATGGGGCAAGAAAACCTTCCTCGAACTGGTTGATAGGACGAGGCAGGGCAAAGCGGAGTGCCTCGTCACGGGGCATGGGGGGAGGATGCCCCCGCCCTTAACCCACCCTGTGAGGGGAGAAAAAAGATTAAAAATAATTTTATTTCTAGACAATTCACCTGTAAAAATTTTATTTTGAATTCATATTTTATTCTCTAATAATGACATAACTCAAAATTTTGAAAATGTAAAAAATATATATACATAAAAAATAAAATGGGGCAAAAAGTTGCTCCGTCTAAGGCGGGGCGTGGGGCGGGGTGAGGTTTGGACGAGATGCAAATACACCCCGTTGCCATCCCTAATTGCTACTAAAAAGCCGGTTGAAATGAATATTGAGAGTTTATGATCGTGTTTTTGGATGATCAATGGTCAGTATAGAGGGCAATTAATATCATTTAAACTTCTAGTTGCAACTAGAAAGTTAATTGCGATGAAATGGTGAGTTTCTAGATTTTTCATTCCTTTGATTGATAATCTTGATAATCTTCCAAGAGTAGTCCCTAACTATTCTAGAAATAATTTGTTTAAATGAAAATAGAAAAATAAAAATCTTTGATGGATTATTTTTATTATTCCTAAGGCTAGAGCCCAAAGGAATTGTCAATGTGGTACCCAAAACATTTTTATAGTACGTAATTTAAGAAAACATTTTAATATAGACATGGGACATTCTGGTTAGAATTTAATAATTCTAGACTTTCGATCATTGTCAATCACTTCTTCATCATCATCATCATCATCATTACATTATTCATTTTAAGTACAATTTTAAATCAGTCGTGCTATGTGTACAATCCCGATTGATAATTAGACTTATGGAAGGGGGTCCACGCTGAATAAAAAATCGTGGACCCCTCCCATATAAGTGCATTGTCAACCGGGGCTGTGTACAAGAAGAATATTTCATTTTAAATTTCATGACAAAATGGAAAAGATATTAATCTTGATATGAGTAATTTTTTCTTTTTATTTTTTTTTTAAATGGACAACATAACTTTATTTAGTTGCTAAAAGGGCCGTAATGTTTGAGGTTTAATATTCACTTCTTCTAGAACCTTACTTGTGGGATAATTAAAATTCGTGATTGAAAATGAAATTTGTCAACTAACTAACAAGTACTATCTATTTATCTATATTCATATATAAGTTAAATCATCTATAAAAAAATTTCAAACGTAGCTTTAATTAAGTACAACATTTTGACATAGAATTAGAAAAAAAAATTTAATTCTAATTATATGATGTTCTAAAAGTTGGTGGTAGGACAAAAATAATCGCAAAGATTATTAATTTTGTGTAAATTAGACACATTCAAATTAGATGAGGACATTTTAAAAAGAAAAAAAAATCTGGACTCAATATATGTAACAAATTTATTTTTTTTCCTTGTTTGAATCGCATGAATCCATTTTTCATATAATACAAAAAAGTAAAAAGAAAATATTATTGGAATTATGCCATCACCTTGAATCATGCCCGCTATTTTATTTTTCTTCCAAGTTTAGTGAAGAAGATAGTTTCATTTCTTACATTAGAAGGATCAATTAATTTACAAATAATTTTCTTTACCTTCTAAGCAAAAAAAGAAAAAATTGCACGCACTCACATACAGTGTATGTATGTTAGTGTATATATATAATAGTGCTCTACGTTACACAAGTTCCTTCTTCACCAATAGAAATATTTTAGCAATTTTACATAAATATTATTCATTCTCTCCCTCTCTGTCTACCAAAGTAATCATTAAATTCCTCTAGGGTTGCAAAAAAATGAGGATTAAATTTCACGTCGGAATCAAGAAGCTATTTCTATGCAACGGTAAGTTGTTGTTTTTTGACATGTACTAAGTGAAGTTTTATGGGCAAAAAATGTAGGTTTTGTTTTTCTCTTTGGTTTGTTTCAACATGTCTTTTTCCATTTTGGTTCAACCTATTGAGAAATAACTTTATATTATATACACAGCTAGTCGAGAGAACAATCATAGGCACGCAGACATGGGCATCCAAGAAGAGTACGCTAATGCATTTCGGACTGAATCGTACACTGACTTTTGGACACGTGTACTTGTGTTGGAGGAAGAAAAACTTAACACATACCTGAGTGTAGGGTCCAGTTCAGCTGCACGGCTTCCTTCGTATCGACTCTTCGCTGAGCATCTTTTAGATCCAAATCAATCAACGGTGTCTCGGGTCTTAGATTTGACCCGCAACGATCAACCTGAGAAGTTTTCGCTCTTGTCAAATTATTTTGCTACTACAGCCGATGCTTTCCATTTATGTGGACTTTTGCTTAAAGATATTGACCATACCCGTTCAAGATACAAATATGCTAAAGATCCATTTAACCCTTCCCCAAGTGGGTCATGTGGCCCTTGTCCACTAGTAAACCACTTCCCCATGATATTGGCCCGATTAAACAAATTCTCTAAATCCAACCCATTTACTCAAACGGCTCCAACCGTCAGCCACTTTCAAGCCGTGCAAGCGAATTGCTCGAAGTTGCTCAAGCAACTTCAGTCAAGCCGTGTGAAGATACAAGCGAAGCTCCGAATACTCAGCAAAATCAAATTTGGCTCGGCTGTTTTTCTAGTGGCTTTTACTGCCTCGCTAGCAATAATTATTGCAACTCATGCTTTTGTAATGCTAGTGGCTGCACCCGGCATCATGGCTACTTCCCTCGAGCTAGTTTCTGAGAAAAAGCAGGTTAAGGAGTTGGCTCAGCTCAATGCAGCTGCTAAAGGTACGTATATATTGACAAGGGATTTGGACACAATTAGTCGACTAGTGGCTCGGCTAAATGATGAGATGGAACACGTGCATGATGTAGTCAAACTTTGGCTACAAAGAGGAGATGATCAGCTCCAAGCCAATGGTAAAGTGGCTAGCCAGTTGAAAAGGAATGATCAAAGCTTCATTGAACAACTAGACGAGCTAGAGGAGCATTTATACTTGTGTTTCATGACCATAAATAGAGCTAGAAATCTAGTTATAAAAGAACTCTAAAACTAGAACACCACATAGTTTAGTTGTTCAATTATTTTAATTTTCTAAATACTAAAAAATTTCATTTATTTAATCTTCAACTTGAAAATTAACTTGTTTCGAGTTATTCTCTTCTTAACTATATTTTAAATGAAGTGTTTTGATACCCGTCGCATGAGTATTTCGATGGTTGGATTATTTGTTCTTTTTCACTTCAAAGCAGTTTTATAATTTGTATGGATGTAGTAGTTTCAGGCACATGTTAGGTATGCAGTTTTACATTTTGTTCTTGTTCGACAAGTTTTTGTTTGCTTAAAAGTTTATCAGATTTAGTCAAACTTCATTTGTAACCACACATTTACTTGAATCCACAATTTTTATCCATTTTTTCACCGTGCATTTGTAGGACCTATTATCTTTTATCAAATTTTACCAACATCACATAAAATACCCGTCGCATGAGTATTTCGATGGTTGGATTATTTGTTCTTTTTCACTTCAAAGCAGTTTTATAATTTGTATGGATGTAGTAGTTTCATGCACATGTTAGGTATGCAGTTTTACATTTTGCTCTTGTTCGACAAGTTTTTGTTTGCTTAAAAGTTTATCAGATTTAGTCAAACTTCATTTGTAACCACACATTTAATTGAATCCACAATTTTTATCCATTTTTTCACCGTGCATTTGTAGGACCTATTATCTTTTATCAAATTTTACCAACATCACATAACCCCTCATATATTACGTTTGCTTGGTTGCATATAGGTCTGGGCAAAAAATTGAAAAACTAGCTAAACTAACCAAACCGAATTGACTTGATCGGATTTGAGTCAGTGTGATACAGATAATTGGTTTGGTTTGATATTTTTTTTAAAAAAAAATCATGGTGGACAAGTAGTTTAAAGCCTCAAATCGCTGGTTAACTGAATTAATTAATCTCACTTACATGTTTAGCTTCTTTTTAAAAAAAAAAATCAAAAGATAAATCCTAATCTTATAATTATATCTTGATTTCCTCCAATTTATGATATTGTCAATAAGTAATAGCACTAAAAATTTCATTTCATAAACTCATTATGTTACGCTTTGCATTTTTTCGCTCCTCAATAAGTTTGGTTACATAATACATAAAAAAGCAACAAAATTTTTAAGTTTTCTGTGATCTATATTAACTTGATTTTATTTGTTAGTTAGTAATTTTTGTAATATAAAAGTTATTTGGTCAGTGTGATACAGATAATTGGTTTGGTTTGATATTTTTTTTAAAAAAAAATCATGGTGGACAAGTAGTTTAAAGCGTCAAATCGCTGGTTAACTGAATTAATTAATCTCACTTACATGTTTACCTTCTTTTAAAAAAAAAAAAATCAAAAGATAAATCCTAATCTTATAATTATATCTTGATTTCCTCCAATTTATGATATTGTCAATAAGTAATAGCACTAAAAATTTCATTTCATAAACTCATTATGTTACGCTTTGCATTTTTTCGCTCCTCAATAAGTCTGGTTACATAATACATAAAAAAAACAACAAAATTTTTAAGTTTTCTGTGATCTATATTAACTTGATTTTATTTGTTAGTTAGTAATTTTTGTAATATAAAAGTTATTTTAGTTCTTGTGATCTAAGTGAGCTCAAAATTCGGACAATTTTATTTAAATAAAATAAATTTCAATTTGGACTAAAAGTCCAAATTGATTAATCGAATGGAACCGATTTGGTTGAGTACAATTCGATTTAAGAGTTAGGATGAATTGGTTTAAGTTGAAATTTACTCAAATCGACGAAAACCGAACATCTCCTAGGCCTAGTTACATATTCATTGTTTTCTTGAAACTTTAAGCTTGATATTCTTTCAATGGGAAAGCATTCAATTTTTCTAGATCAGTTCATGGATGGTGCTAGACATCTTCCATCTTTTTTTCTTATCATGTAAATATTTTAAGGTGATGTGAAATGCTTTTTGATTCAATCCACTTCTCAATTGAAGATACCTTAATCATCTTGAACTTGAGCAATTGAGTTTTTAAACTTCTAGACAAAAAGGATAAAAGATATAAATATGTAACAAAAACAACAACAATAAAAACTTACATGTTATATAATTGTGATCTAAAAAATGTTATAGGTATGCAAAAAAACAATTATGTTGTGGCTAAGGGAAGAAATGGCTTTTACCAATTATTGGAAGTAGTTGAAATCTTGAAGGATTTTTCCACTCCATTTTAGAGGGTCTTTCTTTGTAGGCCCTCTCACATACATGGGACCCACCTCATTAGAAAAAGTTCCAGAAATGTCTCACCCAATCTTGATTGGTAATGGTCCTAGCCGAAATTTTAGGTTTGTACTGCACTTGAGTTTATTGTTTTATACCTTAATAAATGTACTAGTTTTTGACCCAAAAAATAATTCACAAGTAAAAATATCATTATTAAAAGCTTGTTTGATGTACATTCTGTGTCAAAAATACATTTTGATACAGCGATTAGATGTAGAATGTGTAAATAAAATAAAATAAATTGAATTTATATGTAATATTATTTTATTGAATAATGTGTAGTTGAAAAAAAAAAGATAAAAAATATATTTTGAAAAAATAATATCAATCAAGGCCCAAGAATGCAAGTCCACCTAATCATTAAGAAGTAAAGTCCTGGAATGTCGAATATACCCATCAAGGGTAAGTAAATATGGAAAGATACTCAAAAATTAGGAATAGAGTATTATTGGTGTGAGTTAAGGTGGGTGTATTCAATTGAGATTTTCAATAATTTTTTGAGATTTAAAAAGTTTAGAAATATTCAATTGAGATTTTTTTAAAATTCTTTAAAAGTCATAGTGTATTCAATTGAGACTTTTATAAAAGTTGTGATATATTCAATTAAAATTTTTTAGAAATCTCTATAAATATTGAGGTATTCAAATTTTAATGACTTCTAGAGACTTTTATAAAAATCTTCGGAGTACTAACTTTTAAACAGAAAGTAATCATATAAAATCTTAAAATTTGTTTCTCATTAATCACTAGATTTTGTGAGGCTTTCACAAAAAATAAATATTTTTTTTTCAATTTTTCTTTTCTCTAACCTTTCATTGACATGTTTGATTAAAAATTATATTTTTTCCATTGATTATATTCCATTTATCTTTATTTCTCTCTTTTATTATTTCTCTCTATTTTCTATGAAAAATTAAAGTGGGTTCTTATAGCTTCTTTTTTTTTTCCCTAAAAATATCTATTTTTTATTAAATTATAAAATTTTATATGAAAAATTTTCTAATTAAATTTAAATATATTGATTTTTATTTATTTTTAAAAGTATACTAAACTAATAATATTGAATCATATATATATTGTGGGAACTAACACCTACGTGAGAATTTCACATCAGATCCATGTGAATTCTATTTTAAATGAAAGCCTTTAAAAGTCTTTTGAATTCCACAAAACTTTATAAAAATTTTAAAATGAAAATCCGCAGAAATCTACGAATAACTTCAATTAATTTCATACAAATCCATAAAAGATCCACGAAATCCACAAAAGTAATCACTTAAAAAAAATCCATCAAAATTTTTAAAAGTCCCAATTGAATACACTCTCCTTAATTTTACAACATAAAATTCACAAGCACTTAGCATATTATCTTTGTATACATAATTCCTTTAAATTTTAGGAAGTCGAGCTACTAGAAATAAATTTTTAGTTTTTAAGACTAATTTTATGAAGTAAAAGAGTTCTTTTCAAAATAAAAAGTGGGATTATAACAAGGAAAAAAAATTCAATCTTATTCTATTGTACTGAATTTGTAAATGGCCCCCAATTCAGTTAGTATTAAATTTCAAATCTGCACCACGTGACGTTTCAACAATCTAACTGTTGTCCTCTTAATTCGGTTGGCAAAATTTTTAAATGGTTAAACTTTATTTTTAATAATAAATTCTAATAAATTTATAAATATTATTCACTTATCCATCACTCATTTATATCGTTTACAAAGTAAAACTTCTATAAAATCTTTCCAAATGGAGGCTTAAGGTATAGGTTTAAATTGAGTTGAACCTTTTACAAATGGTCCATCCATTGTCCACGTATAGGGTTTTGATGAATAATGCTATTTGCAGTGAAGACTATCGGCAGTCGTCCTATGTGGCTTATACTTGTCAGTTTTTCATTTGATGTATAACTCAAAAAATAACTACCATATCTATGTATCAAATACTAAATTGCCAAGTGTATGTCACATACGACGACTACTGGCAGTCTTCACTACGAATAGTATTACTCGGTTTTGATGGCTAAAAAAATTAAATCAAAGAGCCTTTGCGAGATTAAAAAATATTTTATTTAAAAAAGAAAAATTATTAATAAATGTTCAGTGGCCATACGTCGACTAAGTTGACTCTAAACTTTCCCCTAATTAAGACCAACAAAACTGCCGATGACATTTAAAATTGGCTTTAAATGCTATTCCCTATATTCATGCCTGATAGCAAGAAAAATATCCGTGTTTATTAATTGATCTTTGACAATACCCACATTTTATGTGTCTCCCATTCATCTTAGCCTTTTTTTTTTTGTTTTTGCTTCCAGGTTGGGGGTTGGGTGATTAATGCATTGAGGTTGAGGTTTGTTGTATTACATAGATACAAAAGTTTTGCAATCAACTCAAAAGAATAACAAATTTCAATGTCGGTCGATAGTAAGCAGTTAGATGTCGATTACGCTCATATTTGGTTACCATTATTTCAAAACTCATTTTTTCTTAAATTTATTTTCAATTAACGAGTGAAGGACTTTGTTAAAAATAAAACTTGGATAATTTTCTCAGCATCTGATAAAAATTAATAATGTATAAGTGAATAAGCACGTTGAAGACCAATTCACATAATATGCAAGTGAAGGAGAATACTGAACATAAATTTTAATAATTAATTATATATATATTTTTTAAACTTTCAACTTGCTGTCTTAGAATTTCTTAACAAATTTCTCATCTTTTGGACATTAGATTTTTTTTTTTAAATAATGAAATTAGAATAAGATCCAGAAAATTAATTAGATACAAACAGAAAAAAGGGCCTGGAGCAATGAAAGAGTAATTAATGTCTTACAACTGCACTATGAATTTCATAAATGCTTCCCAACTACATTCAAATAACTTCAGGATTATAAGTATGTGTATATCTCGAAGAATTCATTATTCAACAAACCAAACAAGAATAATTTCTAGTGTTTCTATTATTTTGAAGGTTTTCTTGTTCTTCCTTGTATTTCCCATAATCCCCCATGGCAGGTGAAGTTGCAGAGCAGAAGAAATCTAGTGTCAACATCCTCACTACAACAAATGTGAAGCCCAGAAAACCTCTAGGAAAAAAAGAGTGTCAATTGGTCACTTTTGATCTTCCTTATTTGGGCTTCTATTATAACCAGAAGTTGTTGATCTATAAAGGAGGCGAGGCAGAGTTTGAGAGAGTCGTTGAGAATTTGAAGGATAGTTTAGGTTTAGTCTTAGAGGATTTTCATCAGTTGGCTGGGAACTTGGGAAAAGATGAAGATGGGGTGTTTAAGGTTGTTTACGACGACAATATGGACGGCGTGGAGGTGCTGGTTGCGACCACGGAGGAGTTAGCTGTGGAGGATCTCACAGCTGAGGAGGGCACCACCAAGTTCAAGGAGTTGATTCCATATAATGGAGTATTGAATTTGGAAGGGCTTCACAAGCCACTTCTGGTCGTGCAGGTATATACGACTTAGCATTTACTGCATCACTTGCATATTCACAAACCTATACAAATTGATTTCACTTATCTGCACAACATAAATTTGATTAATTATCATGGGACGCACATTTGTACTAGAAAGGGTAAAATATTAGAATGAATAAGAGAGAACACACGTCATACACGCTAACTAGATAAAATTTAAAGGGCATATTTGACATACACAATGTTCGACAACTCTGGATAGCAGCAACAGACAAGATTTTAACTTTTCTTAAGTGATTCATTAAATACTAACACATTTCTCATTATTGTGCCAATAATATATACAGTTCACTAAGCTAAAGAATGGAGTTGCGCTGGGTTGTGCCTTTAATCATGCTATACTTGATGGTATATCCACGTGGCACTTCATGAGTTCATGGGCTGGGGTGTGCCGTGGGTCGACATCCATCTCGGTCCCACCCTTCCTCGAGCGCACCAAAGCCCGAAACACACGAGTGAAACTAAACATATCCCAACCATCGGATGCACCAGAGCATGCCAAGTCAGCAGCAAATGGTGACATGGCTGCCAAGGTGGACCCACCCCTAAGAGAAAAGGTCTTCAAATTTTCCGAGTCAGCCATCGACCAAATCAAGTCAAAAGTCAACGCTCCCCAATCCGAGATGTCAAAGCCATTCTCAACATTCCAGTCGCTCTCTGCACACGTCTGGCATGCAATCACACGTGCACGCCAACTCAAGCCCGAGGACTACACCGTTTTCACGGTGTTTGCTGACTGCCGTAAAAGGGTGCAACCTCCCATGCCGGAAAGCTACTTTGGGAACTTGATTCAAGCCATTTTCACCGTAACTGCAGCAGGGTTGATATTGGCCAATCCACCGAAGTTTGGGGCAGCCATGATACAGAAGGCCATTGATATGCATGACTCCAAAGCCATTGATGCACGTAACAAGGAGTGGGAGAGCAACCCTATTATATTCCAATACAAGGATGCTGGAGCGAACTGTGTGGCAGTTGGAAGTTCGCCACGCTTTAAGGTTTATGACATAGACTTTGGATGGGGAGAGCCGGAGAGTGTGAGGAGTGGCTCCAACAATAGGTTTGATGGCATGGTATATCTGTATCCAGGCAAGATTGGAGGTAGAAGCATTGATGTTGAGATCAGTTTGGAGGCTAATGCCATGGAGAGGTTGGAGAAAGACAATGAGTTCCTTATGGAGGTTTAATAACTAGAGATTGTTGGGTATTATCTTAGCTTGTGTGAAGATTGTTTCTATATTTTGCTTATTTATTTTCCTCCCACGTCTTGTTGTATGTTCTTGGTTTGCTATAATATTTATTCTTGTACGGCTTATTTGGTGCTGTGGATTGCCCTGGACTGGAAAGCATTGTGGAAGAAAAGTAAGTTATTGACTTCTTGTCTAATTTGTTCAATCTTCTTCAATATTGCATACCAAACATGGCTTTATATTCTTCCAAATTATAATTTCATTAAAAGAAGACAGAGGCAAATATCTAAGAAATTACTTCCGTATAAATAGGTCTTACGAAATTTCACGAGCAAAGACTTCTGAAATTATTGGTTCTTTAATGAATAAGCATGTAATTTGCAACATACCCAAATCCAACAAGTCACGACATGCCATTATATCCACGGTTCTAGACAAATAATCAGCGGCATGATGAGAACTGCAAAATCATTTGATCAAATCTCATAACATTAAGAAATGATTAATGAATTGACCCATTGTTATTCCTTAATTGCAATGCATTTTGAAGTACAGAAGAAGCCTTCTAGAATGAACGTACGGAACCATTTCACTAAGTAGTGAACAATGAATTAAAAAAGGGTTGTTGTGCAAATCCTGGAAGAAAATGGATGGTTTCTATGCTACCATTGTCTTCAATTTTCTCTCCCCGAGAAATGCATATGAAGCAGCTTCTTCAAGAACACTACTTTCAGTTTGAAGGAGGCATTTCCGAAGCTGCTTGAACAGTATCTGGCACCGGTTGTATAATAGTGAGTGCTTTTGAGCGGGCGCGCGCGTGAGAGAGAGAGAGAGAGAGAGAGCGAGAGATATATTTTTAAAGTTATTTACTGACCTTGAGATGGAGTTTGGACTCTAGTCTTGCTCTGCTTTTCCTTCTGCAACTGGACGAGAACTCCTGTCAGTTGCGCTTTGGCGATCTGTTAGTAGTCTTCGCATGAGTATTCCAGTTTTGAGACGGGGCCATCAGCTGTTTCATAAGGAAAACATCATTACAATTCCTAATGAAACTTAAATGCAAAAGACTCATTAAATCATAGAATGAACTGTGTGTCAGCTCCTGATATAATCCTTTACGGAATGGTGAGAAAACAGAATTTGATATCGTTTTAATACTAGGAAATCTATCATCTAATCTCCCTTCTCCACACTTCACGCCT
>NC_036247.1:3091564-3111890 GCF_002742605.1 Olea europaea var. sylvestris
AATTTTTGATAGTGCTAGGATTTCTGATTTGTTAGAAATCTCTCTTCAACCCCCTACTTTTGATCCAGCGCTTTTCCCTATTGATTTAAGTTTTTTGGTCTTCTGAGTATAATACTTTTGTTTTCCCCCTTGGTCCCATGTCCATTACTTTAAGGGATGTCGGGGCCTTAGTAAATCTGCCACCTTTGGGCGATACCATTTTCCCTGGTATTTTGATTTCTAGTGTCGTCCCAAAATTTTACAAAAAACTCACCGAGTCCTATTCAAGCCTGCAAAGCTGTTATAATCATTCGAGCGTTGAGCCTTCTCATGCTGAGCGTGTGGCTTTTCTTCAGATTTGGCTTTGTAAATATATCTGTGTGTGCCAAGCCTGAAGCCTTCTATGGGCTATTTACCCATAGTGCACGAATTGGCGCGTGATAGGCCTCTGAATTTGTGTTCTTTCTTTTTAGCCGCCCTCTATAGAGGCATGGCTTCTCTCAAATTCCAATTGAAGAATGGTGCATCTTCCACTGGCAGTGGGTCTCTTTGGTTCACTCAAATGTGGTTGAGAGCCTATTTTCCATCACTTGGTACTCTATCCCTTTCCCTTCATTCTGCTAGTTGCTATGGGCTAGCTATTAACCCACTGAGCCCTGTACATATGTCCAAAAGGGACATTTTTTTATTCTTTTATACTTTGAATTCAATTCCTTCTTTCTTTCCTTTTCCTCCCTTTTTAACTCTTGATTATGTGCATTCCCCATCTACCCTGGACAATGCGAGCACTTCTCTGCTCGTTTGGGTTCAGTTTTTGACCGGGAGGGAGTTGTTCCATGATATTTTGACTGGAACTAATGCCAAAGCTGGGGTTGAAATATATGCTCCCCAATTTTTTGCTCGTTAACTTGATTTTAGCCAAACTTTGCCTGTTCTCCCTTGTTATTCAAGAAATTTGATAGATCGCTTCCACACCATTAATAAGGCAGAGGTAGAAGTTATAAATGTTCGCAATATTCTTTTGACGAGTAACTTTTCATTATCTCCCTTCAATTATAGCCATGCCGTCCATCCCCTTTTTGAACAACTCTGGCCATCAGTGCAGCGTAGATTGTTTGCAATTGATGCCAATCGCACTTTCCATTCACTGGATCAGCCAGACATTTCTTCCACTTCCCCTGTTTTGGTCACCCTTGTGTCCATTAGGAGTCCTTCCTCTTCTGCTCGTGCTAAACAGTCTGTCCGTCCATCTACTTCTCTTCCTGTCAAGCCTACTGCATCTAAAAGTGCCCAAAGCCGCAAACGGCCAGCCTCAGCATCTCCCATTTTGGAGGAGGATGATGATGATGACACTCCTCTCATTGTCAGGAGAAAGGTAATTAAATTAGTTTACTCACAAGCATACCTTTCTATACTTGAAACTTTTCTATGTGCTGATGGTTTATTCGGATTTCTCAAAAAAACTCAGTCTCTCCTTCGAAGGCTTTGGTGTTGGCAACTCCTGCTCCATCACCCTCTGCTGAGGCTGCTTCATCCAAACCAGCTGATGAAGGGACTACGCTTAAAGAGAAACCTTCAGTCCCGGAATCCTCATCACAACCAATGGATGAGCTACCTTCTTCCCGGGGTGTCAACCCCCCAAACGTCGAACCAGAAGGTAATACATTTTTTGATGTTTTACCTTTGCTTGTGCTATTGGTTTTTGACTTGTTGCTTTTTGAGCTCTGCAGATGCTCCCATGGGTTTGCCCGTTGTGACAAAGTCTTCTCGCTCAGACAAGGGGAAGTCCTCACAAGTGGTGAAGCCACAGGTGGTAGATTTGGCTGGGGATATGCCATCTCCCAAAATTGCTGATGAGGTAATCTTTGTTTCACTTTTACTTCCACTTTGTTCATTGTAGTGAAAAACTTCAATGTTGGCGACTTTCTTTGTAGGATGCTGATAGGATTGTGCGTTCCATCTAAGACTTGTTCACTTCCTAGGGGCAAGTTAAGACGTCTCGTCCTACTTCAACCAGTCGTCCTTCTGCTTTTTAAGAGGAAGATATGAAGTTCCTGAAGCAGTCGATATTTGAGTATGTGTCCTTTATGGATATGGACATCGGTCAGGCTAGTGCTGCCAAATATAAGGATAAGTTTGAGCATTTGAGTGCGAAGTTGGCGCAAGCACTGACACTTCCGTCGCTCAATCTTTCTGCTGATTTTAAAGCGACGTTGAAAGTTGTCAATTCCGAGATTCTCTCCTTACTGGCCAAAAATGTCGAACTGAAGGCCAAAAGTACTCAATATCTTCGCGTTGTATCTGAAAGAGAGTCTTTGCTCATGGAGATCAACAAAGCTGAGGACGAACTGAAAGAAATCTCTTCTTAAGTCATGATTGAGGATTCTTTGATGACCAGTTTGACTGCACAGATGAAGGAGTTTCAAGCAAAGATGGATGACTGCAAGGCGAGAATGGCTGCTAAGAAACGCAATGCCTCCCAAGGAATTGAGCGAACCAAGTCTTTGGTCGAGCAGTACAAGAAGCTGGAGGTTGATGATGATTTTGTGGCTGAATTGAATGTCACTACTTCTCAGCAGAGCGAGGATTGGGGGAGACTTAGGGAAAGAATTCGTTTAGTCTGGGACGAATTATAATTAAGACATTTAATGCCTTAACTTGTCTTTTTGTAACTTAGTAATTAACTTTTCCTTTGTAATCTCGTACTGATGTCCATCGGTAATTCTGAACATATTAGCAGCCATTATCATTAATGAACGATTAATTTGTCTTCTTGTGTATTTACTATCGTTGTCTTTAATCGTCAACCCCCAAGCATTTAAAGATTCACGCACATTTTCTCTTGGTGTTTCTGTCTTTTTTCCCAAGACTTCGGGCTATTTGATCCTAGTTATTAGGCACGAATGTGGCTGCTCATATTCTGTCTCTTCACCTTCATGCCTCTATAAATGCACTCATATTCCACACTTGTCATTTTCATTTCCATTCTCTTCTTCAATACCAATTTGCTGCCATTGTTCGGCATTTTGACAATCGATCCAAAACCTTCGTCTTCCATGGAAATGGATCATTTGATCTGCCCATTTTGCCATCTTTCTTGATGTCGCTTTTGGTATGGGAGATATAGGAAATATTCTTTGGCTAGTAAAGTTCTTCCCATTGTCTTCATGTTCCTTACAAGGAGTTCGATGATGGAAGACAATTTTTGAGGACGCCTGCAAGCCACCTTGCTTGTTGAGAGTGCTTCTCAGCCTCCTTGCCCGTCATTGTAGTGATGCATTTAGGAAGGCGATGTGAGGGTACTTCATCTTCCTTTCTGCTTACTGAGAGTGCTTCTCGGTCTCTCTGCTTGCCTTTGCAATAGTGCGATCAGGATGGCAATTAAGGCCAGTTCACCCTCTTACTCGGCGGTCGACCGGGAGATTAGTTTGCTCTTAATTGTAGCTTGTAGAGCATTTAGTATTTTGTATTTTACAACTTTGTAATGATCGTTTGATAATAAAGGAATTTATTTGAACGTATTTTGCTCTGACCCCTTTTAATCTACGATTGTTCAACACGATTTGATTACGCTTTTATTTGTTCACTTTCCCATACGGAAGGAACATATTTTTTTAAATATTTTCCATTAATGAACCTCATGTGCTTGGTGCCGTCTAAATCTTCCAAATGATAGACTCCATTAGGCAACACATTATTTACTTTATATAGTCTTTCCCAATTAGGCGACTACTTGTCATACTTTGGATCTTTGCTATCCAAAGAGAGTATTGTTTTCCAAACCAATTCGTCCAGGCTGAACGACTTGGCTATAACTTTTTTATTATAAAATTTAGCCATTCTTCGTTTTTGAACTTGCAATCTATATAGGACATCCAACTTTAATTCGTCAAACTCCAATAAATTTTGAACTAGTGATTCGGTATACTTATCACCACTTAACTTATGTTGCAAACACACTCTGATCGATTGCACATTGATTTTCATAGGCAAAACGACCTCCTGTCCATAAGTACGTTGGAAAGGGTAATTTTGGTACTTGATCGAGGCGACGTCCTATAAGCCCATAAGGTCTTGTTTAGATATTCGTGCCAATTTCTGACATTTTCATCTATCATTTTCTTTATGATATTTTTTAGAATCTTATTAGAAGATTCTGCTTGTCCGTTGGATTGAACGTAATATGGTGTGGATTTCACTAATTTAACTCCAAATTCGGTCAAGAATTTATTCACTTGATCCCCATTTAAAGATGTTCCGTGATCTACCATCAAAGTTTGTGGAATTCCAAATTTATAAATGATGTGATCACGGATAAATTCTATGACATTCTTTTGGGTGATCTCCTTTAAAGGTATCGCTTCTACCCACTTAGTAAAATAATCAGTTGCAACTATAACAAATGTATGTTGCTTGGACGATGGGGAATAAATCTTCCCTATCAGGTCCATCGTCCAACCCTTAAACGGTCAAGGTTTGATAATAGGCGCCATCTCTCATGCCGACGCCCTTTGTATTGGACCATACTTTTGGCATGCTAGATAACTCTTTGCATACTGAACGCATGATTCTATATGACATTCTTTTGGGTGATCTCCTTTAAAGGTATCGCTTCTACCCACTCAGTAAAATAATCAGTTGCAACTATAACAAATGTATGTTGCTTGGACGATGGAGAATAAATCTTCCCTATCAGGTCCATCGTCCAACCCTTAAACGGTCAAGGTTTGATAATAGGTGCCATCTCTCATGCCGACGCCCTTTGTATTGGACCATACTTTTGGCATGCTAGATAACTCTTTGCATACTGAACGCATGATTCTCCCATCTTTGGCCAAAAATATCCATTCCTAATAATTAACCATCTCATCTTTTGACCAGCTTGATGAGCTCCACATATCCCTTTGTGCACTTCAGCCATGATCGTCCTGACTTCTTGCAAACTTACACATTTTAGCAATATACCATCAGAGTGTTTCTTAAACAACTCTTCATCTATCAGTGTATAGTTTAGCAAACGCAACTTCATTTTTCTACTATCTCCTTTATTAGGTTCTTTAAGGAACCTTTTAATCTCTGCCCTTCAATCTATTGCATCTCCATCTTGTATGCAATGAATTTCAATCGTTCTCGCCCTTCTTTGGATCACAGGCAATATTGTTCCATACTCACAAGTAGACTTCCAGTTTAAAACCTTTGAGTACCCTTAGGCCATCTGGGCCAATTCATTCGCTACGTCATTGTATATCCTATTAACACATTGAAACTCTATTTGGTCGAATTCTTCCAACAATTCTTGCGCGATTTCATGCTGACTTATAATGGAATCACTTTGGCATTTAAAATCACCAATCAATTGGTGAATTACCAACTGAGAATCGCCTCTAACGATTACATTCTTTACCCCCATATCTATCATTAATTCTAGGCCCACAATTAAGGCTTCGTATTCGGCTTGATCGTTGGTGTACATCCTGTCCAAAGTGAATGCGAACTTGTAACAAATTCCTAAAGGATTTATCAATGCCACTCATACTCCTGCACCTTTAGAGGCTTTCGATCCATCGAAATATAAAATTCAAGGTTTTAATTCGAATGAATTGATCTCTAACTCAATTTCTTTAGGCATATCAATGCATGAATGATCGGCCAGAAAATTAGCCAAAGCCTATTTTTTATTGTCTTTTAGGATATGTATTGTACTTCGAATTCTAATAAAGTTAATGTCCAAAGGTCTACCCTTTGGTGCAAAATAGGGAGAGAGAACATATATTTAACCAAATTTACTTTAGAAATTAAATAAACGGTTACGGACCGTAAATAAGCCCTTCATTTTGTACATGTGAAATACAATACAAGACATAATTTTTCAATGGCAGAATAATTACATTCACATTGTGTTAACCGTCTACTCAAGTAATAAATCGCCCTTTCTTCACCAAATTGGTCTTCCTGCGCAACCATTCCAACTATTGATTCTTCTTCAGCCGATACATACACTTTCATTGGCCGTCCTTGGATTGGTGACACCAACACTGGTGGACTTGATAAATATGTCTTTAGGCTTTCAAAAGCCTTTTGATACTCTTCTTTCCAGACGAATTCATCCTGATTTTTCAACTTTAAAAGCGGCGAAAAAGCTTTAGTTTGCCTGCACAGTTAGAAATAAAGCGTTTTAAAAAGTTTACTTGGCCTAGAAATCTTTGCAATTCTTTTTTCTTGCTAGGTGGTTTAGCCTCTAAAATGGCCTTCGCTTTATTTTTATCAAGTTCAATCCCTCTTTTGTGTACTAAGAAACCATGAAAAAATTCCCTGCATTAACACCAAATGCACATTTCAAGGGATTCAACTTTAGTTTATATTGCTTCATTCGCTCAAATAAACATCTTAATTGTTCAAAATGATCCTCTTCTTTAATGGACTTGACCACTATATCATTTACATACACTTCAACAAACTTGCCTATCATATCATGAAAAATCAAATTCATTGCCCTTTGATAAGTTGCTCCTGCATTTTTCAGGCCGAAAGGCATAACTACCCATTCAAAACATCCTAGAGACCCAGGGCATCTAAAGGCAGTTTTGTGTATATCTTCCTGAGTTATATAAATTTGATTGTATCCTGAATACCCATCCATGAAGGAATACATTACATGTCCGGTAGTCGAGTCTACTAAAGAATCTACCGTGGGCATTGAATATTCATCTTTAGGTGTGACTATGTTTAAACTCCTAAAGTCTATGCACACCCTTAGTTTACCATTCTTTTTTAATACCGGCACGATATTGGACAACCATTCAACATATCTGACCGTTCTAATAAAGCCTGCTTTTAATAATCGCTCTATCTATTCTTTAATTTCAGGGAGTACATTAGGAGCGAAACGTCTAGAAGGTTGCTTATGAGGTTTAAAATTAGGCTTGGTTGGTAATCTATGTTCCACCAAATCTCTATATAAACCAGGCATATGTTCATATTACCAAGTAAAACAATCTTTGTACTCCTTTAATAAAGCGATTAATTTATTACTAACCTCTTGATCGAGCATTTGGCTGATGAACGTTGGGCGATCTTCTCCTTCATTGCCAATATTCACTTTAATCAGGGGGTCTTGTACTTGAGCGTATCCAGGCTTGGCGATCCTTATCACTTCGTCGTCTAGTTCCTTTGTAGGCATTTCTTCTTCTAAACAATCCACCTTATTGACTTCTCGGTCAATACTTTGTTCTAATTCGAACACTACCAGTTTGTCTCTCAATGCTTTCAAGGCTGCTACTTCTTTCATCTTGTCCTTACATTCTTTATTGAAAGCCATTAATTTGACTTTGAAGACCTGAATATCAGTCATTTGTCTTTGTTGTTTACAACTCATTTAAAACTCCTTGATTATTCTTTTGCCAATTACTTGCTCCTCTAGGGCCACTATGTTTGGCCTCATCTGACTGAACATTTCAATGAGTGTATCTACTGAAAACGGCTCTTCACTTTGCGCGACAATCTGAGTTTCTTCTCCATCTTGGACTACTCTAACAGGTCCATAATTTCCTTCGTACATGAACTTTTCCACTGAGTTTGCTTCTATGACAAAAGGCCTATGATCGGCCTGCACCACCTCTGCTTCGCCCTTGTCATTCCAAAAAACTAGGCACTGATGGAGAGATGAAGGTATACAGCGACTTCCGTGTATCCAGTCTCTTCCTAATAACACATTGTAACTAGTGGGACCATCTATGACAAAGAAGACTGTGGTCCTGGTGGTTATTCCTATAATTATGTCCAATGGCATAACCCCTTTAGCTGAAGTTGCTCCTCCATTGAAACTTGTCAGGATGACTTCTGTTGGGATCATATCACCTTCTGTCTTTGTGAATTTCTTCATCATCCTAGATGGAATGGTGTTTATAACTGCTCCATTATCGACAAACACTTTTGCCACAGGTATGCCGTTAACTAAAGCTTTAACGTACAATGGCCTCAAGTGTTTGGTCAATTTCATGGCTGGTCGCTTAAAAAAACATTTTCGGTAGCATCTATTTCCACTTCCTGCTTGTCCTCTGTCGAGTTACCCTTTTGTGATAAGTCAACGTGCAACATATCGCATTGAGCCTCTGTCTCCTGAATTTCTTTTTTACTATTTTCTAATGCTTCTTCTTCAGTTACCCAACCTGTGGGAGGAGGCATTATTCTTGGAGGTGATCCGTATTTTTCAAAGTGAGGCACTCTCTTCTTCCTTTTGGGCGTCCCGTACAGCACGTAAAAATCGAAAGAACACCCAAATGGTTCTCCCAATAAGTCTACTTCACGAACTCCCTCTCGATGTAATTGCTTCAACAGAGTATTGTACGATACTCCTCTTCTTCTCCTTTCTGCTTCCAGATCGATTTCCTCTTCGATGTCTGTCATACCATCATCTTCTTCACCATTGTAGACCTCTCTAGAAGTTTGGCCTTCTTCATATACCAGCATGCATGCTTCCTCTTCGTTATCCTCCTTTTCTTCTTCCCCTTTCTCTTTATTCTTGAACTCATTGGCTAGTAAATAGTTATTAGCCACAACAGGAGGTAACGTACCAAATTGGATAGTAAGGGGCTGATCTAGATCTTCTCCATCCCCTATGTCTTGCTCAAATTTCGACCTCCCAGAAGAAGTCTCTGGCAATTCTTCTATAGGTTCGCTTGTACCAGTCTCTTCACTGTCTTTGAGAACATTCTGATTGGCCACTTCGAGTAGTCTAGGTGCCTTAGGACGTAGCATTCCCTGTTGTTGCCTCATCATTCTCCCGTAGTTCCGTTGAAAATGCCTTTGTTGGGTTCTAGTCATCTCATTGAAAGATATCGCCCTTCTAGCCTCATACTGGAACGAATGCCATACATTTGGTTGGTGAGGTTGCAGTCTAAATGTTCTCACATTATTTACTAGCCTGAACTGCCTCTCAAAAGGCGGTCCCTTATAGAACGATGTACCATGCCCTTTACCAGGCTGAGCGTTTGGGAAAAAACTAGGGCGATGGTGATGCTGCCATATCTTTGGTTTCTCTGCATTTGCACTCACTTCTTTTTTGCATCTTGCACATAGGACGTCCTCTTCCTTTTTGGGCTCCTTCCCTTTGATACGTTCAAATACACTGCGATGTCGTCCAAGGTCTTCTTCTCCATCATCTATAACCAACTTGAATTTTGGCAATTTGCTTTTGAAACCAGATGTCACCATGTTCACTCCAAGTGGCTGTGGAAAAAGGTTTTCATCCACTGCCATCTTCCTCTTATCCTCGAACATAATTCGTCCTGATTCAATAGCATCCTGTAACACATGGCGAAAAATCAAGCAATTGTTAGTCAAATGTGACCATGCATTATGCCACTTACAATATTTTTTACCCTTAATTTGTTCGGGGCTTGGCAATTTATGCTTATCGCTCAATCTTATCTGCTTATCCTTATACAATTTATCAAATATAAGGTCAGCTTTGGTTACATCGAACGAAAACGTTCTAGCATTTATGTTTTCACCTTTTATAGCCTCATCTCTGCCTGACGGTCTAGACTTAGTCATTATAGGACAAGTATATGTGTCTCCTTTAACTAATTCGGCCAAACACATTTCGGTTTGATCGTAATACTCTTCGTTAATAGTATGAACATCAAAATTTGGGTCTCTATAATAAGTCTCTTTGCTAGAATTTTTCATTTGTTCTTCTTCTCTTATTAATCATTCATATCTAATCACGTTCGCGCTCAATTGGAAAAGATCAGGAAATTCCTTGTCTTGGAATTTCTTTTTCAAATCAAAACTTAAGCAACCTTGAGCGATTTCAACAAACTCCTTTTCGAGCAAAGGTACAAAACATTTACTTCTTGCCATGTTGAACCTTTGAAGGAAACCTTCTGCCCATTCGTTTGGCAGTTGACGTAGATTCGCCAAATCGGCCAAAATAATTTCAGACTCAGTCTTATAAAATTGAGCATGGAACAATTGCTCCAATTGTTGTCAAGTTTGGACAGAGTTTGCTGGCAAATTGATGAACCAGGAGAAGGCTACTCCTGTTAATGAACTAGGAAACAACCTCATTTTATGGTAATCAGTTACGTCACCACTTTGCAGTGTAAATCGCCCTATGTGTTCTAGAGTAGACACCTCTCCTGAACCGGTAAACAATGAGAATTCTGGCACTTTATACCCTTTAGGCCATGGATATGCTTGGTCTACCCAATCAGGATATGGCTTTGTGTAAGTCGGCCTAATGATAGGACGTACTCCAAAAGCCATCTGATCCTGTACGATTTCCATAATCTGATTCCTCAACATGACATTGGGGTCATATGAAATTCTTACAGGTTGGTTGACCGGTTGATTTGCTTGAGGCCTGATGTTTGGTCCTTGATTGGCAACAAAGTTACCATGATTTGGGTCATTGTTACCATTAGTATGTCCCACAATTGTCCTAGTTTGAAAGTGTTTTGCTAGAGGCACAACTGGCTGAGAAATTTGGCCTACTAATTTATTTATTATTTCGTTCAAAGTATTTAGTTGTTTGGTCATGTTGTCATAATGCGCATTCCCATTCTGGGTAAATCTTTTTATATTATGAATACTTCGTAGATTTACCTGTTCAACGACATTTTGTGTGAGTTCTCCGAGTAATGCACGCATGGTTCGAGGACTCAACTCTGTCATTGGTTTGTAACGACTGTAATTGCTCTGATTCCGTCCATCTGTTCGTGGAGAGCCATGCTGCTCCTCATATCGCTCGATCACAGACTGGACTCCTCCTTGATTTACTGCTTCTTTATCGGATTTTTGAGGCATATTGTTTCACCTTTTGTATCTTCAACACCAAACACCAAGGTCCCACTGGACGTGCCAAATTGTTTCGCGCGGGTTGTCGCTAACAATTAAAAAGGGATCAAACGATTGTGTAAGGAACAAACCTCTTGAGACAAACTCCCAAAAAGGGGTGTTTTATTGGTGATGACTTTACAATTGGAACTTTAAACAGAATGCCTCCAAGGGGCGCAAGCACACGAGTACTGAAAAGAAATATTTTAAGTCTAAACTAAGGAATTGAAATTACATATTCTCTGTTTGAGAGTGTTTGATTCCGATTTTTTACTCTATGTCTTTTATTCCTTTTATATTCCCTTGATGCTCTCTTTGTGATCAATCGCTTAGAAACTGCTTAATTGCTTTATAATTGCCCGCTTTCTTCATGGTGGCCAACTTATGGTGGCCAATTAAAAAGGGATCAACCGTCTTCAACTGAACTTCTTGAATCATGGAACGTGATAAGATTACCCAATAACTGTTTCGATAACTGTACTTTTGGATAACAATAATACCTTATGTTTGCTAAGATCCTGGGCAATTCGAAGGTTTGGGCGAGAACGGGGTTACAACTCTGGACGACTGCAAGGCACTTCATTTGCTCAGATCTTGGGCGTCTTGTAAGTTTGGGCGATGGTGTTACCGCGTTCGTGGGCTTACACTGCATTCATTAATAACCCTATTTGGGCTTTTATCTTGAATTGCCCAGATGGGCTTCATTTTTTGGGCTATTTGAATTGGACTACACTTTTAGCATGTCAACAATATGATAAACATCCAAAGATCATAAATGTGATGATGCAAGACATACAAATTGTTTTCACTATAAATCACCAAATACCATTTCGAGGGTGGTCCAAAGATTCAGGAGCTAGATTGAGATCAGATATTCTCCATCCATGTCTCCTGGAAAGTCACTCGTACATACGCTCTTCTGTTAAGTCGAATCACTCAGAATCGAAATTGGATCGGTCGTTTGAATAGAAAAATTGAATTTGCAGAGTAATAAAAATTGAACACAAAGATATGTTTCGCCTAAAAGAGCCCGGATGTTTAGCTTTCGACCTAATCACCCGTTGAGCATCACCAAAAGGTGATATAGCTCAAGATCCACTAAGTATCAATCAAGAATAGTGCAAATGTACTATTCTTTCGCCTCTTTACATAGAACAAACAAAATACCTCTTAGTCACTAATAGACTGTACAATAACAATCATACTACATCACTAAGAAATTAGATTGAGAAGAACACCAAGAATATTTTGGATTTACAGAAAAATCGAAAAACCCTAATCTTTCACTCAGAGAGAAAAGGAGAAAGTAGGCGAAAGGGCACACAGAGTCTCGTTAACCAGAATGAGGGCCAAAACCAAGTTAAGTATCTGAACAGCCAAACATCACAAACCAAGGGCCAAGATACAGCCACGTGGACGACTGATCTCCTTCCTTAAAGAGGCATTCACGATTCTTTAACACAAACACGCTTTTAGAACCCGGAATATAATGGACCCAAAGCCTGCTTAAACCATTTGGGCCAGAACGAAATAGTGAGGCAGCCCACAAAATAAAAACAATTTCCACCTTGCCGAACTATTTCTTGATCTTTACTAGTGGATCTAGAACTCTATATCACATCTTGGATCATTTACTCTAATTACCTGCAGAAAAAGAAAAAATATTAGTTCAAATCTCTTCAACACAAATCACTTGAAGTTCTAATTATTACTTCCTTAAGTAATGTTTAGAATCTTCAAGCAGTTTAAAAATTTATTTAAAGGTAATACCTTAGTTCCTAAGTCTGCAGGATTAAATTCTGTAGGAATTTTCACCAGATTAATCATACATTTTTCTGCTTTATTTCTCACAAAGTGAAACTTTATATCTCTATGTTTTGTTCTGTCATGATAGACAGGATTTTTACTCAAATGTATGGCACTTTGGTTATCAGTGTAAATCCTAACAAAATTATTCTCAAATCCTATTTCATTTAATAAACCTCTAAGCCAGACACTTTCTTTTACAGCATCACATGCAACAATGTATTCAGCTTTAGTAGATGAGAATGCAATTAATTTTTGCAATTGAAACTTCCAACTAATGTAGCCATCACACAAAGTGAAAAAATATGAAGATGTAGACCTTCTTTTGTCTAAATCACCAGCAAAATCAGAGTCAATATAACCTTTTAAGTTTACCCTTTCATTACTTCTTTTAAACATCAGACCTAAGCCTGAAGTACCTTTTAAGTACCTTAACATCCATTTCATGGCTAACTAATGTGTTTCACCAGGGTTGGACATAAACCTACTTAAAGTACTAATGCCATGAGCTAAGTCAGGTCTTGTACACACCATAAGGTACATTATAGATCCTACAACATTAGCATAAGATATCTTTTCCATTCTTAAGAATTCCTCATCAGTCTTAGGTGAGTTTTCACTAGACAATTTAAAATGATTTGCAATGGGCAAAGACACATGTTTACACTCAAGCATAGAAAACTTTTCAAGTATTTTCTTCACATAAGAGTCTTGTTTCAACATTAACATGCAATTATTCCTATCTCTTTCTATTTCCATTCCAAGAATCCTTCTTACTTGACCTAGATCTTTCATTTCAAATTCAGATTTCAACTTTAACTTAATGAAATCAATTTCAGATCTATCGTTACAGGCAAGCAACATGTCATCAACATATAATAACAGGTAAATGGATCCATGTCCACCAGAACCTTTATAGAAAAAAAACAAGAATCGTAATTGCTTTTAACAAAACTCAAGGTATGCACATAAGAATTAAATTTGATGTACCATTGCCTGGGGGCTTGTTTGAGCCCATAAAGTGACTTTTTCAGCAAGCAAACCTTATCAACTTTTGACTTTAATTCATATCCTAAAGGTTGGTTCATGTATAAGGTTTCATCAAGATCACCATTAAGAAATGCCTTTTTACATCAAGTTGATCTAACTCCCAGTTGAAATGAGCAGTTAAGGCTAATAGAATTCTGATTGAGGTGTACTTAGCCACAAGTGAGAAGATTTCATTGTAATCTACCCCCTCCTTTTGAGTAAAACCCTTGGCCTCAAGTCTGACCTTGTATCTTTTATTTTGTGAATCTGAGTCTCCTTGTTTGATTTTATATATCCACTTGCAATCAATAACCTTTTAGTTCTTGGGTCTGTCAACCAGAACTCAGGTTTTATTTTTTAATAGAGAGTCCATTTCTTCATTCATGGCATCTTTCCAATGTTTAGAATCTGGGCCTTTAATAGCTTCATCAAATGTAGCAGGTTCAGAATTTAGTGAATCCAGGGCTGAGAAAAATGTAACAAATTCTTCATCACTAGTTCTGGTAGAAGGTCTTATATTTCTCCTCTCTCTATCCCTGGTTAATTGGTAATCAGCAAGTATATTGTCTAACGATTCCTCCTCAATTTCAGTTTTATTATGTTCAGGATTTTCCTCAGATTGAGAGGTTTCCACCTCAATTAAATCATCTTGATGATCAAATTGATTTTCTCGCATGGTTTCCTTTAACTGCGCAGATTCTGAAGTTTTAAGGTTAGTAGACTCAACACATGGCATGTCATTTTCATTAAAAATAACATTTCTACTAATGATAACCTTAAAACCATTTTGGCTTCTAATCCACAGCCTGTACCCTTTAGTTTTCTCTCCATAGCCTAGAAAAACACATTTTAAGGACCTAGGTTCATATTTCCCTTCATTTTGATGTGAATAGGTAGTGCAGCGAAAAACCTTTAGTTTACTGTAATCAGGAATTTTTCCAGACCACAACTGTTCAGGGACTTGAAAATCAATGGCACTAGATGGACTTCTATTTATTAGATAAGTTGCAATCCTTAGGGCTTCTCCCTAGAAAAACTTAGAGACCAGAACTGTACAACATACACCTTACTTTTTCCAGTAAGTATATATTCATTCTCTCAGTCACACCATTTTGCTGAGGTGTGTATGTTACAGTTCTATGTTTCAAAATTCTAAAATGTTTACAAAAAAAAGATCAAACTCAGTATTGCAAAAATCAAGTCCATTATCTGTTCTTAAAGCCTTGATTTTCTTGTTTGTCTGGTTTTCAATCATTAATTTTCATTGTTTGAAGGTTTGGAAAGTATCATATTTCTGTTTTAGAAGAAAATTTCAGATTTTCCTTGAAAAATCATCTACTATAAGTAGGTAAAATCTGAATCCACTTAGAGTATTAACAGAGGCTGGTCCTCACAAATCAGCATTTAAATAATCTAGAGTGGAGGCAGATTTGTGAATACCAGTTTTAAAAGGTATTTGTTTTTGTTTTCCAAAAATAAAATTTTCATAGAAATCAAAACCTTTAACATTGTTAGTTCCAAAACATGCAAGTTTATTTAAAATAGATAGCCCCTTTTCTGATATGTGTCCAAGTCTTTTATACCAAATTAAAGACTTATTTGAGTCAGAGTTTAAGGCTGCAGTGCACTGGTCAGATACAAATGTAGCACACACAGTATATATGCCATTAATCTTAGGAGAGGATATCACAATTTTATTTCCTTGCTTAAGTGTTAGAAGCCCTTTGTGAATTGTGATATTATATTTATCATCAAGTTCACCTAAGGAAATGAGATTTCTTTTAAGGTCAGGTACATATATAGTATTTTCAAGGTCAAGAGTAAAGTTGTTTTTCAACAGAAGTTTGACCTTTCCAACTCCCTTAACTTGACAACTCATATCATTTCTCATCTGGATTTGTCCACCATTTAGATCAACTAGTTCAATAAACCATTCTATTTTGGGACACATGTAACAAGTGCATCCAGAGTTAAGGACCCATTAATTTGGGTCCCATATGGTAGTAGTAACCAAAACAACCCATTGAATATTAGACTCATTTTTCCAGGCTACAGCTGCAGACCCTTCAAAATTTGTTTTATCATTCATATCAGAGGTTTTCTTGAAGCAGTCTTTTATTATGTGGCCAATTTTCCCACGGTAGTAACACTTTCTGATTTGGTTTCTGGTTTTTTCCTTGATTCTTATTTTTCTCCTTCAATTTTGAGAATTGAGGTTTTCCTTTCTTACTTGAGTTTTGATTGAAAGAATATTGTTTCTTAGTTTGGTTATATTTATCCTTTATATATAACCCTTCACCATATTTGGAGTCTTTTGACTCAACTTTTATTTCAAGTTCTTTGTTTCTCAGGGCTGAAGTAATTTTATAAATGGTAAGTTCTTGCCCCCCATATTCTAAAGCATTTATGATATCTCTATACTTATCACTTAAAGAATTTAACAAAGCTACAGCTTTGTTAAATTAGCAATTAGCAAGATCCTGAATTAGTTTTGTGAATCTATCAAGATTTTCTTCCAAATTAGAGGTGGGATCAAATCTGAAGTTATAAAATTGTCTTAGGAGGTAGCATTTATTTGGCATAGTTTTAGTTAGACAAAGTGGTTCTAACTTAGTCCAGAGAGCCTGAACAGTTGTAGTTTCCCCAACCTTCCTAATAACACTGTCATATAAGTGTAAGAAGATTGTACTCCATGCTATGTCACTTAATTCTTGCCTCCTATAAGCACTAATTTCTACAGCCCAATTTCCATCAACAGCTGCAGCACACCTCTGCTGCAACACTAATGCCATCAGTTTTAGCGCCAGAGACTAAAGTCTCTAGTGCCTTCCATGTCTCAATTTCAAATTTATGTGTAGTAGACATGATGACAGATATATACACAAAATAGCAAATATACAACACATAAAGTATATAGATTCAGATATATTATGACTTGATGAAGAATGACAGTATAAGTAAAACAAAAAACAGTTGTATCTACTTATTATGCGGTACACAAAGCAATTTAAAAAACAGCATATATAAATCAGTTTGGAAGTGGTTTAAGGGGTGATAATCTAGTAGCCCACTACTTCCTCAGATTTCCAGATCCTGTTAGGAGATCTTGGACAAAGATAAGTAGTGGAAGATCACTTACCTTAATAACTGAAACCAAACAGATTGAGATAACAGTTTAATAATAGGGGGTTCAGGAAAAATACCAGAGTGTAAAACCTTTAATGTTTCAGAATGAGGAGAACCGTGAAGGAACTTTAAAATCGGACCAAGAAACACAATTCAAAACCAAGAAGCCAACGAGTCACCAAGACTCAGTGTGAACTCAATAGTGAGTCAAGAACTCACTAAGAACCGGACTGGGTCAATTCAACTCGACAGAACTCAGTACATAAACAAAAGATCAAGCAGAGTCAGTAACGAGTTAGAGTAAATCAAGACGAATTAAAACAAGTCACATTAAAATACAACTTTTGGTTTTAAAAAATTTCAAGAAAAAATCCCAGATCTAAACTAGAAAACGTAAACAAATTTATTGCCAGAAAGCATTCAAAAAATATTGTAGCTCTGATACCACTTGTTAAGTCAAATCAATTAGAATCGAAATTGGATCGATCGTTTGAATAGAAAAATTGAATTTGCAGAACAATAAAAATCGAACACAAAGATATGTTTCATCCTAAAAGGGCCCGGATGTTCAGCCTTTCGACCTAATCACTTGTTGAGCATCACCAAAAGGTGATATAGCATAAGATCCACTAAGTATCAATCAAGAATAGTACAAATGTATGAATAAACCAAGGGTTTTTTTCGAGTTTCCTTTCGCCTCTTTACACATAACAAACAAAATACCTCTCAATCACTAATAAACTGTACAATAACAATCATACTACATCACTAAGAAATTAGATTGAGAAGAACACCAAGAATATTTTGGATTTACAGAGAAATGGAAAAACCCTAATCTTTCACTCAAAGAGAAAAGGAGAAAGTACGCGAAAGGGCACACATAGTCTCGTTAACCAGAATGAGAGTCAAAACCAAGTTAAGTATCTAAACAGCCAAACATAACAAACCAAGGGCCAAGATAAAGCCACGTGGACGACTGATCTCCTCCCTTAAAGAGGCATTCACGATTCTTTAACACAAACACGCTTTTAGAACCCGGAATATAATGGACCCAAAGCCTGCTTAACCCATTTGGGCCAGAAAGAAATAGTGAGGTAGCCCACAAAATAATAATATCTTCCTCCTTTTTATGTACTTGACACTTTCTCACATAAAAATAAGTACGCGCTTGGATCTCGTATTGATTAGAAACATACACCCACATCTCCAATCCATAAATAATCCAAGCCTTTTACGAGTTCACAATTGTTGTTCCCTATTTCAAAAGTCACTATTATTCTGACAAGTAATCTACTCAACAATCATGCTACACATCCAAGCTCAAACCAGATGAAACCCGTGTCGACATATGATTGGACAGTTTGAAAAATTAAAACAAAAAATCTAATCATTTTCTGATTCATCAGTCTGTCTCTTTACTCCCCAGTTTTAACCTTGGACAAGTGGACTTATTCTCTACTCAAAGGCTGACGCTCTGTTTCCAAGAATATCACCCGCACAAGTATGGATGATTCTATATTACATCTTAAGCTCCAATTGATAATAACTAAACTTACTTATTTCAATTTAAACAAGAATCAAATAACACTGAATCTCCTTTCGCTCGCTCAACAGCTTGTCGTGCATAACAATTAGTCCACATACATATAATTAGTATAAAATGTTGCTCACTTGTTGTACTTCATCGTCACACAAAATTTGAATAAAAAAATAATAATAAAAACTGAGTTTTGAAATTTTCTTCTCTTAAATTTTTATCTTAAATTTTATTTTCTTTAATTCGTTTGAGACTCGTCAAATCATCCAAACAAATTGATATCAAATACTCCACCCGTTCCATTTATATAGGTTGATTTTGTTTTTCACACAAATTAAGAAATCTTATTTAATGTTATTGAAAAACAATTTTTTCCCAAAAAAACATTCCTAATCCACTAATCCACCTTTTTAATGTTTGTAAAATTTCAAGATTAAGTAGGAAAAAACAAAACATTCTCAATAATAATACTAATAACTATATAATTGGGATAAAAAAAAACAAGGAAAGTCAGCTTATATAAATGGGACTGAGAGAATATTATTTTTACAGCACTTATATAAAGTATTTCAAAATATCACCTTTCGTTTTTCAATATATAATAATAAATATTACATGATCCTCGTCATATATGCATTGCATGTTACTAATTCTCATTTAAGTAACATTCACATTAATCTAGACTCAATGAATCTTGACTTGATGATTTTTGATCTATGTGAATCTAGAGTTATTATACATGAATTTATTTTTATTCGTGTATCTAGGAATTTTAATGAACATTTAAATCCATGTATTAGAAATCAATTTTTATGTACCAAATATAGCATAAAAATGTTGCTCATTTATAGTATTTCATCATCACACAAAAATTGAATTACAGAAGTTAAGTGTTAAAAGTACAATTTTCTTCTCTTAAATTCCTATTATAAATTTTATTTTCTTTAATTCGTTTGAGACTCATTTAATTCTCCCGACAAATTAGTATATATATTGTACCGGTTAGTTGAATCTTGTGGACTGGAAGTTGATTTTTATTTGGCTTTGTATTGGGTTGGATTGGGGGATTAATTGATTCCACATACCAACATTTTTTTCCTTCAATTTATACATCAATGGTGTTTATCATGACTAAATATGAACGTGGTCTCGACGTTTCCATTATTTTTTCATGAAATTTGCTATTATTACTAAATATTGTACATGCAGGTTTAGATATAAAGGTTAATTATATATGTAATAGTATTATTTAAATAACGTTGTATGTGTATGAGTATTATTAAACTCAATAGTCATCATTTCAAGCTACAATTCTGCTATGTGTATAGAAAAATGCTACCAAAATTTCTACACACCACACTTGATAGTTTTCTATTGGATAATGAAAAGAAGAAACCAAACAAATTCAACATCTAGAAAAATTCTTTCTCTGTACACGTTCAAGTTAATAGTATCTATAGTACTATTATTATTTACTTCATGTATAGGTTTCGTAAAATAAAGATAACTTATATGGAATATTATTAGGTTTTTTAAAATAACTAGTTTTATGCCCGTGCATCATTTTTAAGGTAATATTAGCGTGTTAAATAGTAATAGAATTATTCTGAAAGTTTAGCGAGTTTTCCATCTTCTGTCAACTCTTAGAATAGGGAATACTACTAAATAACAGAATAATGCTACAATTAAATAACACAGGACTTGATGAAGACTTATTAATAGGAGAAAGACTTGCAATAAAGGGTCAAAATGAAGCTCATATCTAGAAAACAAATGTCATTTTAATGAAGTGAAGAGAAACCAAAGTCATAATTAGTAAATACACAATCCACCCAATCCTCATGCTCAAGAAATTGGAAAATTGCTTCAAACATTATGTTGTTTAACTGAATTTGCTAGGTAAGATATTCTACTAAACAAAAAAACTTTTGAACCTGCGACGAAATGGATGTTATTGGTCAAATTACATAATTTGCAAGTAATCTGAACTCCGAATAAACCAGGTTTCTC
>NC_036247.1:3112084-3185990 GCF_002742605.1 Olea europaea var. sylvestris
CTGACGGGGGTGTTATTGAAGTTAATCGGACGACCAGTGTAATGGGTTTGCGTGGGATCGGAAGTCTGTTGAGTGGAAAAACTAAGAGGAAAGTAAAGTTTCAAGAACGGCTAGGAGGCACGATATCTAGTGGTCGTAGGAACAGAGTTGGGGTGGAACAGAGGGATGCTAAATTTCTATGGCAACTGAACTTAGGGTTCGAGAGAGAGAACCGAAAGCAGAGTTTCAAATGCAGACAAAAGTGATTGATGAGCAGAGATATTTAGAGCTCGTTTTGCAAGAATTTTGAAAAATCAAAAGGAGCTTTTGAAGTTCAAAAATTACTTTTGGATCCGTTTAACTAATTTTGTTGAAGTGCTTTTGATGGTTAGGAGAGCTTTTAGATGAAGTTGGTTCAATGTGACTTCCTTTAAAAATACTTCCGAAATAAAAAATACTTTTAAATGTTAGTTTTCAAACAAAAATTAAAATAGCTTCCTCTAAAAGCTCTTCTATAAGAAATAAAAGTAAAAGCAAAAATTATGTCAAACGGGCTCTTAGAGGGGAATTGATTGATGAATTGGAAAGAACCAATTGTGAACAGTAGTTATCTAGTTATCGTGTGAAAATGGGTACCATACAAATGAAGAGTGCTGGCTTATTCGCTCTTTTATATAAGTGCAATGATATATTGATATAAATCCATTAAGTTAATCCCGTTACGCCTATTTTGAATGAGGCTCCAGACCATTGTACACATGACAATTTATCAGGCCTACACTCCACATCACCATCCTATCTGGCGGAGTTGGGACCATGGACTAGGTGATGCATCACCTAATCCGATGCACCTTGAGGGTCGACCCTCCAATGTTGAATTGAGGTGACACATCTATCGTTTCCTTCCAGGAGTTCTTTCAAATAAATTTCTTTATGATTGATTGATGTGACGGCTCTACAACTAGACGCTTAAAAGGTTAAATTGTCAACCTATAATCAAGGAGTCAAATTAGGCTTTAGAACAGCTACACGTCACAAACATTAAATGCCCATTAGCTTACCTCAGTCATCAAAATGAGGGCACATGTCACTTCATCTAATGGTTATCATTTCTTCTCTATTACTATAAAAGCTCACACATTATGTCATCTGAAGATAATGCAGCTTAGATTGTCAAAGTTATAAGTTTACTTTCAATATGTTCACTTAATAGTCCGTGTCATTTCAATTTAATTGTATACGAAGTATTATTATTGATATTTCTTTAATGGTATATGATGATGTTTTTATTAATTGTTTGTTAACACAGTAATAATTATGTTGTGTGGAAATTAATCGACTTAATGTTTCAAGTTAATTGTATAGGTTGGTCTAAAAAAGGTTTCAAGTTAATTGCGGTATGCATGCTTAAAATTAAAAATGGTAAATTACGTAGGTTTCAATTTTTTTATTTAATTGTATATTAATACTAAGTAATAATTGTATTTTGTGGAAACTATTTGACGTAATATTTTTAAAAATAAATATTTTTTGTGGAAATAAATTGAATATTAAACAAAAAATCGAACGTTTCCCACTTATCAACCCTTGATCCGTCTTACTCTCAAAAAGAATTTAATTTGATCAATGGTACACCATGGACCCTTGAGGGAATTTAAATAAATAAATACTACTAATAAAATGTATCTTGCAATTATATTATCTAAATTTTAATTATCGATCAACCAACACCTACTAGAACATGTGGTATGTTGGTTAAGCCTTTGTCTTATAGGGTCCAGTCCCATAATAAACCTGGGATCCACATTTTGGTGGGACCAATTGAAGAAATGTAGGGTTCTGAATTTGGGCAATGATTCTAAAAGGGTTGAATTATTGAAGAATTTGGAATTCCAATCAAATATCTACAAAATAATTCACACGTGAAAAGGTAACATAAAGGCAATGGTGATTAAAAGAAAGCTCAACGAAAACTATGTAGAAAGTTACAAAAAGGTAAGATTGACAAAAAGTTGTTACTTTCACTTTTTACACTTTGGCCTTTGCACGGAGTGTTGAAGGAGAAGTAATGATGTTAAAATAATAGTTTTCTTCATAGCTTTAATTTGTTAGTAAAATGAAAACACTTTCTTATAACTATTCATTTAAAAATGGTTCATTCGATGAGAAAAATATCATGTGATTTAAATTGTGTATGCATAAATGCAAGATTAGCGGTATAAAGTTGCACGACCTGAGAATTGAATTGACTTGCATTTGCGCTAAGCTTAACTCCATACGACCCATCTAAGAATATTTGTGCAAAAAGGGCTAATTGATTTAAATTGTATGTCCATGTTTGATAGAAATTAAGATTAAAATTTTAAACTCATTCAAAGTTATCAACTAATTTTAACAAAATTTTATGGAACTCACAACTTTTTAACAACACATTTCATCAGTTTTTATCAAAATTTACTAAAAATCTAATTTTAATCTTACCAAAAAGGGGCTATATATGTGTACGTATTATTTACATGCAATTATTGTACACATGAGATAGGAAGAGAGAAAATCAGAGGAAGAGTAGAAGTCTAGAGACTAAAGTAAGGCCCCATTTGGTAGGATTTTTTGCCCCAAAAAATTAATTTTTTGACCGTTATTTTACTATTCAAGCCGTAATTTTTGACTTCTTCTCTCACATGTGGACCCCACTTTTCTTCTAACGGTCAAAAAATCAATTCTCAAAATTCCTACCAAACGGACCCTAACTCGATTCTTGTTGACTTACTCGTGGACAACTAATAACTCATTATAGTCTCTAGACGAAAGCACGAGATGTGACTCTATTTGCATGGACCTCAATAGAGTCTGATAACATAAATTTCACAATAGTAGAACTCATTTTGACACATAGATACAAATCTCAATAAAGATGTATTAATGACATAATTATGGAAGTGGAAAAGGCAGAGTGAAGCACTCGTGCAAAAGTATAGTTAAAAATAAGGGGAAGAATTTAGAAATGTCATTGTCCGTCACACGAGGGCTAAAAAGCTAGCACGAAAACCCATCCTTCTACCCACGTGCGTACCTTTGACAAAAAACAAAAAAACGATAATAAAGATAAAAAGAAATATTTCATGTCGAATATGCCCCCTCATAATTACTAAAATTTAACTGTGGACACCCTGTGATTGCCACAACATTTTGTTGCATTTATCTCCAACTGTAACACACTAGTCCCCTGTTTGGAGCTAATTCTTCAAAAAGATTAAAAGAGAAAAAAGAGCCGTTAACTCGGAAGGTGGACCCCTATATATGAGAGTAGAGTAAAAAAAGATGATTAAAAAGTGATAAGTAACGATCAAATTGGAAAATCAGGCAAATCCAACAAGCGCTAGATTTATATCTCTATACATAACTAACATATGCCCACTTTCGATCATAAAGTATGAACTCATTTTGTTTTGTTGGCCATTCATGGTTGGCCGTGGCTCAATCTATTTGCATGACTCAATTGGAATCTGCTCACGATAGTTATTAAAGATTTTTTTACCTATTGTTCGTTGGTAAAACTTTGGTTTGTTAATAAGTTGGTCAAACTCGATCAAATTTCATTTTCAATCATTTAACTAGATTCACAAATTGCTAAGTGAGAAATGCCACCTAATGTCTATTTTGCCATTATTAATCAGAATTGGACTAGCTTGGGAAGTAACAAATACTGGATGACAACTTAAGTCCATGTTTACCTACCAATAAAATGATTGTTTTTTAAATTTTTTTTTATGGTTTCGGGTAGAAAAATGAGTTTTGAAATATTGATTTTTTGACAAAGGTAAAAAAAAAAAATCCACTAAAGTTGGTACTTGGGTTCGTGATTACCCGCTTAATTTGATATTTGAGAGGGAGTCGGGTAACAACTAACAAGGTCCACGCCCCATCCCGTTTAATCTTTAAATTATTTAAATTTTCAAATTATTTTTGCTTTTATGGGTAATGCAATTATATCACTTGATGAAGTTTGGATTTAACATTTATTTTATTTTTTAGTGGTTTTATATTCATCGTATCATGGAATCACCATAATCAAATACCTCTAATAAAAATGATTTTTTTTTTTTAAATGTAGACGAGGAAGAGACTCTGCCTGGCCTCGTTCCCAACCCGTCCGATGTGGGGTGGGAGGCAGAGGAGGTTGCCCCGACCTCGACCTGTCATGTGGTCATTCTTATTTTTTGAAGAACGTGAGGTTAAAAGGTTGTCTCGACCTCGACTTGTCATGTGGTCATTCTTATTTTATTATGTGAATGTGTCGTCGATAAAGAATTTGAGAAAAAAGAATTTATTTAACGGAAGACAAACATGGGCTAAAATCCATTTAGATATGGAGGTCAATAATGTCATTTCGAAAGTTACATGTTAATTCCAACATTATCTATCATGTTAAACTCGAACAAATCCCTCATTACATGTGTAATTATTTCACAAATCTGAAATCTCTGTTTTATCACTTTTACTTGACCCCACCATCAATATAATTACAAAATAACAGCTGAAGAGAGAGACTATCACAAGAAAGAGTAAAATAGAAGGAACAAATATGATATTTATATTAGGCATTCTTTAATGTTTAACTTGTAGTAATGCAACACAAGCTAAAGAAATAGGAAAATGTACAGAATTTCCCCTACCGAAGAATTCCAGATACTCATGGGAGTGGACTCCATGTGAGTAAAATAATCCAAAAAATAACTCACCAACCCCATGCTGTGTGTATTCTTTAAGATATCTGTAAAAAATTGTTCTGTACGTGTAACAGAACTCAAATAAATATACTGAGAGATTTTATCTTTGATATGCCTTGCAACGTAATTGTTCATTTTAAAACATTATCGTCAAACTTGCTCGTTCATTTAAATTTTAAACAAATAGAATTGTTCGAACCTTTGTACGAAATTTATTACTTGAGTTTTAAAATTTTTATCATTGTCAAGAAGGTATATTCACATCCATTGCTTTATTAATTCATATTCGACTCCGGATTACAAGCATTTAAAATACATATACTTTGACGTTTATGCCTCAAAAGAAAATGCGTAAAAGTGTAAAAGGGTAGTTTGTATACACATTAATACCGATCATTCACTTGCCTCCATGTCTATAAAGACCTTGTGACTTATAATCAAATGAATCTCGATTATAGGGGGCCCTTTCTTTCCTTTTTAACAATTTTATGGACGAACAAGAGTAAAAAAGTTATACATGCCTGTCAGTTAAAAGCTTGCGAATTGGACAACAAGTATTACTGTATTTGCTTCTTAACCTCCTAAACTTATAAAAGTACTAACACCCCTCTTTTATTTAGTAATAATTAGGTAACCATTGGCAAATCTAGGGGGACTAGGTTGTGATACAACCCGTCTCCCAACCCAATTCATAATTTAAAAAAATAAAATTAAGTAAATTTGTTTTTTATGTGTGAATTTTTCTTTATTATGTATTAGTCTGCCTTAAAATTTTTCTTGTATCCGCCCTTGTAGGCAACTAACGCCAGCTACTCTATTATACTATACTAGTTGTGAGTCGTTAGCACTTGACTACTAATCTAATAAGTACTGTGCACCTAAAAAACGGTTTTTTTATTTGGAAAGTGTTTGGAAAAAAAAAAAAATACGATGTAGATGGGGGGATGGGAATATATAAAATAAAAGACAAGAAGCACCAAATAAATAAAATAATTTTATGAGTTCAATTATAAAGGCACCGTTTCTTGGTTTGTTTGTGCTTGTGTCTCTCCTTCTCCAACTATGCCATGTGATCTTTCCTAGCATTCTTGATTGACTTCCGACGAAAGCTACAGCTAGAAATTCATCAATCTACACGTCAACCCGCCGGAATTTGACGACAAATCGCTGCAGAGAAAGGAATTGCCATGAGTAGTGTTCATAATAGCTTGGAGACTGTAAACGCTGCGGCAACTGCCATAGTTACTGCTGAATCCAGAGTTCAACAGCCTACGGTACAGGTATATATAGAGTTATTGTTGTATGATTTTGTGTGTTTGTAGAAGTTTTCCTGTTTATTTTTCTTATTGCCAGTTTTTGGATGTGGAAATGTTGTTTGATGTTAATTTTCTTGATTTGTCTCTGTCTTAGTTTTAATTAATTTGTTGAATGTCAAGATTGAAACTGAAATTGATGTAGTTTGGTTGATGATTTTCGTGTTTTGGTTGTCGAATTTGAATCTTTTTTTATTTTTGTTTTTATTTTTATTTTTACGAAAGGAAGAGGGGAAAAATAAAGATTGAACTTTTGATTTTTCAATATGAGAATTTAGGTAAAACTAGTATAAAAATTCAAGAAATACTGTTTTGTAAGCTAAATCCATTTTTTTTAAAGCTAAATTTGACCTTGAATTGGGATTTGGACAGAAGAGATTGGTTTTTACTTAGTTGGAGAAAATATTGTTTATGATTTAACTGTATTTGTAAAATTTTCTTGTACTGTATCACAATTGAAGTGCATAGAGAGATTGAATCAATGGGATAATATTCATCATCAATTTACTCGTCGTAGACCATTCTTTTCCTTTCAATTCCAGCTTTGACTGAGAATAAGCAGTGGATTCTAATATTGGTTATTCTTTATGAGCTCTTGGGGCCATGGACACCACAAACAGAAAATCATTTTCGGAGGAACGTTACGTGGACTTTTATTCAATATGCATTAAATTTCTGCACCTGGGTTTGAAGGCTTTAACAAATTACATAGTTGATAGCTTTTGGTTGGTCAACTTTGGCCTGGATGTGCCAATCCTTGCTTTTTGCTTCTTTTAGACGAGAGAAGCAGCAAAGGCTTTCAACATCGAACTCCAAGGTCAAAGGATGTTGGCATGAGAAACCTTACTCAAATTCTAGTGCTAATATAAAAAATGAACGCTGAAAAAAGGAGAAGTAACCAAACGTGGCATAAATGTAGCCATGACACTGCTAACGTAAGAAAATGAAGACTGCAAGGAAGGAAAATACAATTTCAGTCAGTTAAGCTATTGGTATCGGGATAGAATTATTAACAACTAGATTTCTGCGGATTACCTGATGGTGGATTGCCTACTAACCTGGAGAAGTAAACTTTGAGGTGAAGGACTTTCGATGAACCTGTCCAGTGAAGCTGTTTAGGTGCATTTCTAGCTATTCATATTTAATTCTTTGTCTAATTTGGTTTAGTGCTTCTTGAAACTAACTTCAAGAGCACGTGGGGAATACTATGGTCTTAGTATGACAAAGGAGGGTAGTGAATTTATCCATTATCATTTAAACAGGAAGATTGAAGTAATATGTGGACTTCCACAATGTTAATCAGCGGGAATGAAATTAAGCAAAAAAGTTGGCTTTAACGCGGAAATTCATAGTCTTTGGCTTCTTATATGTATTTACTTGACATATTACGGAAAATCTGCAACTTAATTCATTCAGTTTTAGGAACACAAAGTATGTCCTGCCCAATTACCTGTCTTTGCAAAACTGGAATGGGAAGAAAGTCATCTTTCTAATTAGTAATAATATAAAATGTACCATGTTTTTACCATTTTTTTTCTTCCTCCTCCTATCTAGTGGAGGAATCCCTCAAAGTTGATTACTTTAATTGCTTACCTTACTCCAGTGTTTTATTCAATTGCATTGTACTTACACGGTATTTGACCAAATGGACTGCAAGTAAATCTGTTTGCATAAGGAAGTAATTTAATCGAAAGGTGCAACATGATTAAGTAACGTAATAATTAGTTTACTTCCCGTGATTTCACTTTTTAAAGCCAATTGAATTGTCCATACCTTTGTGTGCTTGTCTCCTAGCTGTTTACACTATGGATATGCTTGTCGTCCTCTTTTTGGCAAAGGGTTAAACCAAAAAAAAGAAAAGAAAAAGAACTCTTTATGCAAAAAGGGAACCCTCTCCACCTCTGAGTTTTCTTTGATTGGATCTTACAGATCACTAATTTGACTTAATACATGACATTTATTGTGTTTATTCTGCTTCAGAAGAAAAGATGGGGAAGCTGCTGGAGTCTTTATTGGTGTTTTGGTTCACACAAACCCAAGAAACGAATTGGTCATTCGGTCCTTGTTCCTGAACCAAGTCCACCCGGGGTTGAAGCTCCTGTTGCTGAAAATCCTAACCATTCTGCCACCATAGTATTGCCTTTCATAGCCCCTCCCTCTTCTCCTGCATCTTTTCTCCAATCAGATCCTCCATCCGCCACCCAATCACCAGCAGGTTTACTTTCCCTGACGTCCCTGTCTGTTGATTTATACTCTCCGGGTGGGACAGCACCAATTTTTGCAGTTGGCCCCTATGCTCATGAGACTCAATTAGTTTCACCACCTGCGTTTTCTGCCTTCACTACTGAGCCATCAACTGCTTGTTTTACGCCCCCTCCTGAATCAGTGCAAATGACAACACCTTCTTCACCAGAAGTGCCATTTGCTCAACTTTTGACATCATCACTAGCACGCAATCGTGGAAACAGTGTAACCAATATGAAATTCTCATTATCCCAGTTTGATTTTCTGCCTTATCAATACCCAGGAAGCCCTGGAGGTCGTCTTAAATCACCAGGTTCAGCAATTTCTACTTCAGGAACGTCTTCACCCTTTCCTGATAAGCTCCCTATAGTTGAATTCCGCAAGGGGGAAGCTCCCAAATTTCCTGGCTACGAACACTTTGCCAATCGTAAGTGGGGTTCAAGAGTTGGTTCTGGATCATTGACTCCAACAGGTTGGGGTTCAAGGTTAGGCTCTGGAACATTGACACCTAATGGTGGGCTTTCTAGGTTAGGTTCTGGAACTGTAACACCTAATGGTGGGGAACCCCCATCTCAAGACAGTTATCTTCTAGAGGGCCAAATTTCCGAAGTGGCATCCCTTGCCAACTCATATAACGAATCGAAAGATGGGGAAGTTGTAGTTGATTATAGAGTCTCATTTGAGCTTATTGGTGAAGATATTCCGACTTGTGTGATAAAGGAGTCGGTTCCATCACACAAAACTGCATTGCAAACTGTACTGGAGACAGCAACAAATGGTACGAATCAAAGTGATTTGATAAAGAATACTGATTGTTGTAGCGAATATTCTGATGGGGAAACTGTCAGTGAAGTTCCCAAAATGGCTCGGAGGCATCGTACCATTTCACTAGGTTCTAGCAAGGATTTCAATTTCAACAATGCAAAGGAAGAAGTCTTAGACAAGTCTGCCATTGACTGTGATTGGTGGACCTATGACAAAGTTTCGAAGAATAAATTAGGTCCTCGGAAAGACTTGACTTTCTTCCCAATGCTTCAGCCTGGGGTCAGCTAATGTCAAAATGTATGCATATCTTCAATAAAGATTCAATGTTAAGTTTTACGAACTTGGAACTCGTGCACCGTTTCAACCTGAGAATGCAATTATGGAGTTAGAGATTTTGCAGGCCCGTGAAAGTCATGTACAAATGTGTTCAACAGCTTCGTTGTTAATGTAAGATCATTTCAAGAGTATTGTTTAAGGTTTTCTTTTTTTTATATTCTTTATTTTAGATGTATACACTAATCAAACAAGTTTTTCTTCTTCTGAATCAACTGTTAACAGAAACGAACATTCATGTAAATGAATTCGTTAATAAAACCTACTGCCTGCCTTGTATTATATGGGAGAAATGGAAGTGGTTTACTCTTCTAGCATTGTATTCAAGGATCTGCTGGGATCTTTGCTTATCTTTTTATTGCCTTGTGTATTTTCTTAAACTGTATACGAAATATTGGGTTTGCAGTATGTTGGAGCACTCGCCCACTGTTGAGCTCGGCTAGGTTCACCGATGAGCCAGCTGATGCTTGCAAGAGGAGCACGATTTGGGATAGTCACTAACTCCAACTATAGTCTATGAATGATATGTACTAGATCTAACTAACTGTCAATTCTATCTACTCTACGTTCTTGACAGTTCCACTGCATCTTTAAATAAGCTTATTTTAGTCATTTTTCACACTACAAAAAAGTGAGCCAACAATTTAGGAAAAAGATACTATTGTTAAAGTCTAGACAATTAGACACCCACCTCATAATTGCAACGAGCCAATTACAAGAGCAAAGCTCTATCATGCTATATCCCTCTAAGTCCAAGTGAAGCATACATGAAGTAGTCAGATCCTTCTACTCTCTTCCCTGAAGCGATTGGGCCATTCTCAACTTACTGCAATAATCTCCTTGCACGGAAAATCGATTCCTACGTAAGTAAATGGTGTGTCACTGGACAAATGTGGGAAACATATTAAGAGATTGGTCCACCAGCTGGCTCCCATTTCCATTGGGCTGCTGCAATCAGTAGAGTAGGGTATGTTCTAAGCAAATTCCTCATGTATAGGAGATTCATGTCCCTGTGACGAAACAGGCCAATGAGGTAGCACCATATGGCAAGACATCATAGGATTTATATACTAGAACAATTGGTTAACAACTATATAGTACTGAAAAGATTGTTACCACTTAAAAACTCTCCAACAGGGAAGACACTTGTGTTCTTAATTCTCACAAGCCTCGATTGAAGATATTATTGTATACAAATTATTAATTTATATTTGTATGTTCAATATTTTACTTCAAAAAAACTATTTAACATAAATTATATAATAAAAATATGGCGGTCAATCTAATCTAACTGAAGTTCTAACGAATAATCATTGTCTTCTTTTATTAATTAAGTTTAAATGTTTAATAGATGGATCAAATGATCGAATCTTGTGGAAAGTAACTTCTTTAAGAGATTGAAATGTCTTCTAATGATGCCAAGCACAAGAATTAGAAAATTAAGGTCTGTGTTAAAATCTAACATTATGATTTTTTAAGTATAATAATTGAAACCCATAACTTTAGTTAATTTTAAGACAAAGTGATGCAGCACCAAAATGATGATTAATATAAATAGAAGAAAGATTCAGAAAGAATGGGGAATTAAGGGAGGGGATAGAAGGAGAATTCAATAGAAGAAGGGGAGGGATGCGCCATAAGCCACCAAAATAATTATTCATTCATCATCAACTGAAAATTACAATGCAAAATGGGTTTAAATAGTAAAGCAACCCTAACGAGCTTGGGCCCGAGCCCATACAAGTCCAAATTTAAATAATAGTCCAAGAAAATAAATAAAGCTTAAATAAAATAAGTAAACGTCGTCCGATATCCTCATCAACTCTTCCGGGGTGGGAGAAAAACTCGACCCTGTCGAGTTGATAGATAGTATAGGTTGCAGTCAATCTGATACTCCAAATGCTTCAAGTCAAGTCACGGGGGATGATCTTTCTGACGAACCAAGTAACGAAATTCCATAATTGATAGTACTGAAAATTGTAGCTTATTCCCAAGAATATGATCTGACCAAGGGGGCCGATCTTTCCTTCTAACCAAGTACTGATACTGGACTTCAAATAACCAATACTCATGCACCTCATCTTCAACATTTTCACATGATTGTACATAATGAGGAGTATAAGAAGTACGTCGATTTACCCAACAAACAAGGAAATACAGAATTTTGCCATCATTAGTCAATACATCACGTTCATCTAAAATAACATCAATTTTATCTTTGTGTGCTGTGATAGATGGTATTAAAGTAGAAATATCAACATAGTCAAATTGGGGGTCCACAAAGTTAGGTAGAAATGGATCATCAAAGGAAGTAATACGGTATTTGTAAGTAATGAAGTCCTCAATATTTAAAGTAGAGTGGTGGCTAAAATGTGATGAAAGGGCAATGACATGTGCATTTGAACCAACATGCTTTAAAATTTTTAAAGGACCATCACTACTAGCTTGCAATATGACATAATCCCCAATATTAAATTCAAAATATTGTTTATGCGAATAAATTTGAAGTTTATATAGTGCATTACTTGCGTCATGTTGTTTATTGATCTCAATATGCAAGTCATGAAGATGATATACAAATGCTTCAGCTGACAACAACACACTAGCATGCTGGGACATGGGAATAAGTTCTAACGGTCGCCTAGACTTATAACTATGAACAACTTCAAATGGATTTAGACCTAGAGACCGATTCATAGAATTGTTATATGCGATGTGAACAGTTGGGGGGATCGACTCCCAATTCTCAAGATTTTTCTGTACTAGAGACTGTAATAAATTGCCAAGACTTCGGTTAGTAATTTCGATTTGACCATCAGTTTGAGGTTGGTTAGTAGTGGAGAATTTCGATTTAGTGCTAAGAACAAGCGACTGGATTCTTCAAGGGTGACTAGTGAAATCATCAAACTCTTTGAGTTGGGTAAGGGTATGACATATAACATGTGATCGAGAGTTGTCGGAAACAAGGGGTATAGTTTCTAAAGTCTCGGGAAGGGTCGGAATTCCACTTAAGGAAGTGTCCTCACTATAATCATCAAAATCTTCAAGTTTAGGGCCATATGCTAGATCTTCTAACGACTCTTCTATTACATTCTTTCGTTCTTCTATGCCTAAGGTTCGGTTAGGACATTTGGAAGAGATGTGGCCAAAATCCTTACAGCTGATGCATAGCAAGTGAGAAGTCTTTGAAGTTTCACAAATTATACCTTATTTTCCAAAATTGGAGGAATATTAGACGGGGGAGATCCTAAAAGGGACTTAACAGGAGGAAGTGGAGCCACATTAGATGGGGGAGGTCCTAGAAGGGACTTAATAGGAGGAAGTGGAGCCAATGAAATCGAAAGATGATTGCCATTACGTTTTCTACATGAAGAAGAAGATCTTGGACTATCACGACCTTTACAATTATTTTTCCAAATAGGAGGAACATTAGACGGAGAAGGTTTTATGATAGACTTATGATGAGGCGACGCTAATGAGATGGGTGAACGACGATGACCACGCTTTTCATATGGAGTACTAATAATCAACTCATAATCTCGAGCTAAAGAATAAGCATGATTAAGAGTAGTGACACCTCGAAGGAAAAGCTCGCGCTTAAGATCATCTCTCAGACCTTGGCTAAACCTACTCAAAGTCATACTTTCATCCTCAATTAAATGACATTTGGTTCGAAATTCCTCAAATTGCGTGATATACTCAGTCACTAATTGATTTCCTTGTTTAAGGGCATTCCATTGAGTAAGAATTTCAAAATTATCTCGTTCTCGCTTACGAATCTGATCCCTATTCCTACGATCACGTCGAAAATATTTTTGATCACTTTGTCCACGATGATATTGTTTATTATGAGACGCTTCAGAATTAGTATCAGTTAAACGAGGGGTTCGCTTAAAATTGCTCAACTTAGCAGCTAGGTTCTTTCTCTCCTCACGAGTAGCAGTTATATCTGATTGGACAGACGAGAGGCTAGTGGCAAGTTGCGCTAATTGTCTAATGAGTGCATCAAATTGGGATAAATCCATGGTCAATGTATTGGAAATAGAGATGATAAGACGACCACTATGCAACTACATGCAATGTAATACCAGCTAAATGACGTGCTATGATGAGATCAGTGAACAATACGTGCAAGCAATGGAAAATAACTTGTACCTTTTTTTTAATTTAATTTTAAATATTGGGATTAATTAAATCCAAAACAAGCTAATACTGCTAGTATATGTAAAATGGCAAAGTAAGGGTCAACACTAGTCAAATTCTCCAATCAATTTAAGTGGGGAACAATGGAAGTCAATTCGGTCACTGGTGTCAATTCGATTAATGGTTTTGATCAAGTGAGGTTTAAGGCTAAAATTATCACAATAACAGCAGCACAAGATTTTAATTGATGCAATTTTAAAAATGAAGTAGTAGTATAAACCAATACTAAATAGAGATCAAGGACTCCCTGTTGTTTAGTTTTGATTATTTGTATGCCGCTTGATCTGAATTGCCGACTTATAAGCCCCAACTATGCTTCTGTTCTTCCCTTCGTATCCAATAATTTTAGCCCCTGTAGACTGTAACTTGTGCTGGTTCTGGTGTGGACGTAAAATTGTGTGCAGTGACTGTGGCTTTTAGATTGTTGATATGGACGAGAAAATATATGAGTGTTGTAATTGTGGTGGAAGTGTATGATCTTGGGTAGGTAGTGGTGGCCTATGGCGATGAAGCGTTAGTGCTCTAGATGCCTGGGTACAATAGATAATGAAGTGGTGGCGTGATGGTGATTAGAGGCGGCAGGGGCAAGAGAGTGGTTATGAGAGAGAAATCGGGTGAAACTGTGGGGTATTTGATTTTAATGGATTGGTTATAATCGGGTTTGGTTGGATATTTGGGACTGATCATGGGTTGAATGGTGTTGGGCCGATTGTGATAATATGTGATACGTAGGTTGGATTTAGTGTTTATTGGGCTGAAAAGCAAGTAGCTTGACTAAATAGATGATGAAAGATGGGCTGTGCATTTAGTGGGCTTTGGGAGTAATTTGGGCCACTAGCTTATGGCCCAAGTGTTTTGATAAAAAAATGAATGGAGTAGGTTATAGAGATGAAATATATGGGTTGAAGGGCTAAGTAGACTTGAATGCTAGGTTTGGGATTTGTGGAACAACACCACAATTTTTTATTTTTTTTATTTATGAGCAGCAGCAGTAGAGAAAAATGAGATTTTTTTTTTTGGTGTGAACAGTAACTTTTTTTTTGAAGCTGATAATACAAAAAAAAATGAATTTTCGGGTGTGAATAGTACCGGTGAACAGTACACACGAATTTTTTTTTTTTTTTTTTTTTTTTGGGTTGGGATGTGAACTAAAATTGCAGAAAAAACCTAAACTGAAATTTTCGCCTGTGAAGAGTAACGTGAACAGTTTTTTTTTTTTTTTTGGAACAACTATGAAGAAGTTGGAAAAATAATAACTTGGCTGTTCATGCTAAAAGTTTATTTATTTGTGTTGTTCCACAAGTTCTTAGGAAAGAAATAGAAAGAGATTTTTGGATTGAAGATGAGAGATTACCCAAGTTTAGGCTCTGATACCAAATTTGATGCAGCACCAAAAGGATGATTAATAGAAATAAAAGAAAGATTCAGAAAGAATGGGAAATTAAGGGAGGGGATAGAAGAAGAATTCAATAAAAGAAGGGGAGGGATGCACCATAAGCCACCAAAATAATTATTCATTCATCATCAACTGAAAATTACATTGCAAAATAGATTTAAATAGTAAAGCAACCTTAATAAGCTTGGGCCCGAGCCCGTACAAGTCCAAATTTAAATAATAGTTCAAGAAAATAAATAAAGTTTAAATAAAATAAGTAAACGTTGTCCGATATCCTCATCACAAAGTTTGTTATTAAGTTAATTTTCAGTTAGAGTTCGTAATTGAGTTAAAAAAATCTGAAAATTTGTCACACAATTTCTTAAAAGTTTTCAGGGAGTTCATGAATTTTATCGAAAAAAATGGAAAAAACTTTTTGAGTTTTCGAAAAGTTAGTAAAACATTTCAGTGCCCGAACTTGAACGCTTTGGGGCTGTTTGGACCCCATTTTTTCACCCAAAAAATTGATTTTTTGACCGTATTTTACTATTTCAGCTGTCATATTTGACTTTTTCTTTCACAGGTGGACCCCACTTTTTTCCTAACGGTCAAAAAATCAATTCTCAAAATCACTCCCAAACAGACTCTTTATTTTTTAAGTTTTCGCACATCCTAAATATGATATTTAAAATCTCGAGGAACGTGAAGGTTGAGTTTCATTCTTATATCCTTACTTATTTACCGTGTAATATCTAAATAATAATTTACTTTTTTTTTTTTTTTTCGTTTTGAGAAACATAATTTACATTTTGTTAGTGCACGTGTCTCAGACAACTCCGTATCTCTCTCTGGCTTCTGCTCCCATACAAATTTCTCTCTCTATCTGGGATCTCTTCAAAATATCTCAATTCGAATTCTTCAATTTGTTTAATTTCCAGGGTTTCGTTTGTTAGAATTCGGGCTTTTAAAAATAAAGATCAAAGGCCTGAATTCGATTGAATCCACGGCAAGACTGAGTTATGCTTGCACATGAGATGTGAAAAGCTGAGAACTTGAGGTCAGTTTTGAGTTAATTTGATTTGATTAACGACAGTGAAGTTAATAATGTTTTTTCGAGTCTAATTAGATCTGCAGCGAAAGCCACAATTTCAAGCAGTTGAGATCAAAGTCATTCATTTAGTTCATTAGATAGAGATCAGGAGTATCAGTTGATAAATTTTGTTATAAACTAATGGAAAATAAATATGATAGAAGTATCTTTAACCATTGTCTCTAGTGGGGAAAGATTCTTTTCTCTCTCTGTGGTACACTTAAATTTATTTTAATTTTTTTTGGTTAATTTTATGAGAAATTTATTGTCAACGGTGAATGTATTCAAATGGGGGAGAAAGTGAGACAAACACTTTCTTAAAAAAAAAAAAAATTGGGTGTCATCAGTTTCTTTTTCTCACTAAAATAGTTTTTTAACAATTGAATAAGGGGATGGTGGCAGTTAATGATTAGTCGTTACTTATAGAGGAAGAGTTGTATGTCAATTTTTCACCTTATGCATGTTCATCGAAACACTCAAGTCATGTATTGGAGCAAAGGAAATTCAATAGGTTGACTAGTTTAATTCTATAGTCTGTGAACTTGGATCATGTGCTCAATTATTTTATGGTGATAACCGAAGATAATGTCGTCATGGTGATAGTTAGAAACATGATTAAAGTTATTGTAATCTACTTTTTTGTTGACAGAGGAGAAAGTTCATAGAAGGAATCAGTTGTGTAAAGTCTATGAATTGCACTATTGAAATGGGACGAAAACTTAACATGCAGCTGTTTTGCAGTAATCTCCATTCGATGAGCATTTGAAAGCTAATTCTCTTATTTTTGTACATCTTCTGGTGCATAAAATATGCCTTCATGGTGGGGAAGGTCTCAATCAAAAGAAGGGAAAAAAATAAAGAAAACAACTAAACAGAGTTTTATTGACACGTTACATAGGAAGTTTAGGATTCTCGAAAGTAAAACTTAAGACATATCAAGAGGATCTAGACGATGTTCCAGTGATATAGTTTCAGAGAAAGGCTTTCATTAGTTTCAGAGAAAGGCTTTCATTCACGAGCCGAGTCAAGGTCTCCATCACCTTCCAAACATGTAGCAAGATGTCAAAGTTTTGCCGAAAGGTCTCAGGCCCAACTGCTTCCCCAGCCAGGACTGTACCCTGCAAGTGTAGGTCATGCAGATTCTGGAATACTCAAATTGGCAAAGCCAAAATCAGAAAGGGTATGCAAAGCACCTGAATTTCTGGCTTACCCAAGAACTGAAAGCGTCCAACACCAGGACACTGCAGATTTGGATGGTGAATTGGCTTCTGCTTCATTGTCCAGCAAATGTTCCTTTGAGAGTGATTATCCAGCTGACTCATGTCCACGTAGTCCGCTAGCATCTGAATGTGAAATTGGCAGCAGAACAATTGCAGGCAGCCTTTCAAGGTTAGTTGAGTTCTGAAATCATTGAGGAAGCACGGAAGCTAGTTTATATTCAGTTTATTGCTTTTATTTTGATTAGTTATATAAAATATATCCTCTCTATCTGTAACATGATGCCTCCCTTCGACATTTTTTTTTCCCCTGAAGTGTTTCTGTTGAGAATCAGTCCCCTGTTGCACCAGCAATCTCACGGGAGTCAGCTGTTCAAGTGGATCTCTTATCGAATAAAAATGTCTCCTCTTCATCTCCTACTCCTAGAAGAACTTTAAATAGTCAAGTGCTGAAGTTACAGATCCCTTGTCATGTTATCTTTTGCAGTGATCCAGAAAGCTCAATGGCGAGTCCCTCTAGAAGTCCGATGAGGGCTTCCGGCTATGAGCAAGCTACAAGTTCCATTTTTGCTGCTGGAAAGATTTATACAGATCTACCCTTGATTGGATCAGGTCAATGCTCCAGGTCAGACCTCAGGACACAATTCTATGGGAGGAGATATGTCAGGGCAATTATCTTGGCAGCCCAGTAGATGTAGCCCAGAGTATTCTCCGAATCTAAGTCCAATTGATAAGTCCTGGCCCATGTTCCAGAATTCATAGTGGAGCTGTCACACCACTTCCTCCAAGAACAGGACGAGGAGACTCTGAATCACGGACTAGTTGGCCTGATGATGCAAAACAGAGTCATCGTCTGCCCCTTCCCCCCTTTAAAAATTCCAATACCTCACTCTTCTCTCACTCGAATTCAGCTGCAATGTCACACCTTCTGTACCATGAAGTCCTGGCAGAGCAGAAAATCAAACAAGCCATGGCCCATGTTGGAAAAAAGGAAAGTTGCTTGGTAGAGGCACATTTGGACATGTTTGTGTTGGTTTTAACTGGTCTTCCAATATGATTAACGAGTGATTCTTTTTGTTTCTCTTTTCTTAATCATTTCTCTATTGCTTATAGAATTATGTGAGCAGAGAATTTCATTATTTGCTCCTGTTTTCGTTTTAAGATGGAAGTTTTTAACACTGATTACAGAACATGTCTTTGAATTTCTTAATCTCCCATTATGATTACCATTTATTTAATATATGTAATCCAGTTAACTATGGATGATGTGTAAGTTTTTTTATTTATTCATTTCTTTGAGTTGATCACTGAAAATTATATTCCAAATGTGGCCTTGTATTGCTTTAGCGAAACTGGAGAAATGTGTGCTATGAAGTAGGTTACATTATTCTCAGATGATGTGAAGTCGAGGGAAAGTGCAAAGAGGTTTATTGCTTATCAGATTCTAGTTTCAGTTGCAAGTTTTAGGTCATTAGTTCATGCCTATGAGAAAGCTCTTACAGTCAAATGGTTTTGTGCAGGAGGTTGCATTGTTGAGTTGTTTATACAACATCCAAATACTGTGCAGCATTATGGGTCTGAAACGGTTGTATTCTTGCAATTTATTGTCATCCCTTTTATAGTGGATATGCATCATGTGTAAATTTTCTGGATAGCATATACACATGTGAGCATTGATTAGAACTTAGAAGTGTCTTACATTTTATCTACTAGGGATAGTTCTTTTCTAAACTTGTTTTAATGGTTTATTTCTGCACTTCTAAAATTTGGTTCAAATGGTTCATTTAAATTTCTGGAAATTATATATTTATAAGTATGGGAAAATATTGGTAGCTGCAACATGGGCTGAGTGAGACTTCTAAGATTTATTGTGCAATTTTCGACACGAGTATTTGGTATGTCTCGGCTCATGACAATAATAGCATACAACTCCCCATTCATTTTGACTTCGATTGACCCGATTGCTTGTACTCCCGCCTCTTGTATTACCTCTACTACCACGACTGATAAGAGCCCTAGAAAGCTGAATGGATGAAGCAACAGTAGCACTGGTACCGGTACGAAGTACTCTAGTAAAGGTTTCTTGCAGATATGAGACCTCAGCATTGAAGAGAATATGAGATTTAGCAGTCTCGAATTGAGAATTAAGACCAGCTAGGAAACTCATCACAACCATTTGCTCCCGTTGAGTTTACTGAATTTTCACATCTAGACTAAAGGGTAACAAGGTATTCAGTTCTTCGTAGATCTTTTTGAAATTCATAAAATAAGCCTGAAGAAATTGATCTTGTTGTTCAGCACGATAAAAATCCTTACAAACTTCATAAATATGGGACACATTCCCTTTTCCAGAATACATGAATTCCAAATATTTCATTAATTTCTTAACATATTTACAATGATTAATCAGGCTAACTATCTCTGTGTGAATCGAATTTCGAATTTGTAAGAATAATCGGGCATCATATTTTAGCCATGTCAGGTGAGTATTATCCGTTGGTGGATCTTCAGTGAGATGATTGTCCATAGAAATATTCCGCAGATAGATTCGAACTGTCTTACACCAATCTAAATAATTTGGACCAACCAACTTATGCTCCGTGATTTTGGACATCACTGAAATGACATTAGTCATAACTAAATTCTTTTGCTTCTCAGTCATGAAATCAAACCACAAGATCCAAATAACAAATCAAAGAGAGACCCGATCCCAAATTCAACAAACAACAACCCACAATAACAGGCCCAAACAATTAATTTCTTCAGAACCTCATATGCATAGTATTTTACCCAAGATAAGTGACCCAACAATAAATGAATTAAAAGGATTTTAAAATAGTGGAAATTACAGGAAGGCCTAGTGTTAAAATCAGCAATTCTAAAATCAGATGGATGCTTTCATATTTCAAAAATTAGAAATATTGTAATATAATTTATAGTAATAAGTTAATTATATCTAATTATTAAATGTTTAATAGATATACATTATTAACAGCATATCCCGTAATTTACGTGTTTCATTTTTAGAAAACACCACATCTTCCTTATATTTCCAAACTCCTCACATGAACGACGTTTAATCTTCTCCAGCACGACAATGAAGAGTTCTTCGTCATCACCTTACAGCTCCGGCAAACTCACGACCATAATCATCACTCACTTTACCTTCTCGTCAAACAACAATAATTTCGTAAGTATTTCTCGTCCTGTGAAAGCGCTAAACCCGAAGCTCAATGGCTCGTCAAACAACAATAATTCTGTAAGTATTTTTGTAAGTTTTACTGTCATATAATAATATTTTGTCATTTTACCGTTAAAAATAGCAATGGACTCTTTAACCTTTCGCATGGTTCGACTACAAGGAGTGAGTACCAGCAATTCTGAAGATCGCTGTATCTACTCTTACCGGTTTTGCACCTAAGATACCGTATTTGCATCATATACCGTATTTAAGCTCACCGTAGTTGCGCCTATCGATTTTGCACTAACCTACCGTAATTGCAGTACATACTGAATTTGACCTTACCGTATTTACACTCACTGCTGTGTATCTTCAAATACGGGGTTATGTGCAAGATATACTATCATTCTTAATAATACAAAAAGTGTCTAATTTAGCAAGAACGAACTTGCACTGAAATTGAAAGAATCAGACTTCAAATGTCAAAAATTTGATCATAGGGATTGATGCGCTATCTTAATCAAAATTAAGAGATCGGTTTGAACGGGCACTTGACCACGCCAAGTGTTACTATTTAATAACTTGACCACACTGTACCTGCCCTTACCGATTTTGCACCTAGGGTACCGTATGTGCATCATACACCGTATTTTATCTCACCGTATTCGTGCTTACCGATTTTGCACTACACCTGTCGTAATTGCTGTATATACCGTATTTTTGCACTAACCTCTATGTATCTTCAAATAGGATGTTATGTGCGAGGTACACTATCATTTATAATAGAAAAAGGTGATGGCCTAATTTAGCAGGGACGTACTTGCACTGAAATTGTAAGAATTAGACTTCAAATGTCAAAAATTTTATCATTGAGACGATTGATGTGCTATCCGAATCAAAATTAAGAGATTCTGATCACTGAATCACGTCAAGTGTTACTATTCAATAACTAAACTCAGAATTGTACCTCAATGATTATTGAACTATACCAAGTGCTATTACTTAATAACTGAACTAATTTTATTTTTGTGGTCGTTGAACTATGTAACGTGTTGTCCACTTATCACTCAAGTCGACGACATTTGTTATCTAAAGGATCTTCCAACTTTCTTACGTTGGTATAGTTCAGTGATCGTTGAGATATAGCCCCCAAGTTTTGTAAGGGCTAAAATTTAAATTTTAATTTAAGTCAAATTAAATAATTGATTTTACCACTATATGAGATCTACAACTTTTTCATTGCACATTTCATCAATTTTTATCAAAATTTAATTTATTAATTGGTAATACTTGGTACATTTCGATAACCATTCAAATAATTAACCCTTTTTTTAATGACATTCTTCAAATAATAATGTTTTATTTTCCCCATTTTAAGAGACAAAGCAAAAGATCTCTTCAAACTTCAATTTAGTCCTAGCCATTGGTGTATATAACATAATTGCAGTATACGCCGTATTTACACTTACCGTATTTGGACTAGCCGTATTCGCCCTTACCGATTTTGCACTAAACTACTACAACTGCAGTATGTATCATATTTGCACTTACCGTATTGCACCTCATGTATTTGCACTCACCGTTGGGTAACCGATCAGTAGAGCTCAACTTTCTTACGTTGGTATAGTTCAGTGATCGTTGAGATATAGCCCCCAAGTTTTGTAAGGGCTAAAATTTAAATTTTAATTTAAGTCAAATTAAATAATTGATTTTACCACTATATGAGATCTACAACTTTTTCATTGCACATTTCATCAATTTTTATCAAAATTTAATTTATTAATTGGTAATACTTGGTACATTTCGATAACTATTCAAATAATTAACCCTTTTTTTATGACATTCTTCAAATAATAATGTTTTATTTTCCCCATTTTAAGAGACAAAGCAAAAGTCAATTCGATCTCTTCAAACTTCAATTCAGTCCTAGCCATTGGTGTATATAACGTAATTGCTGTATACGCCATATTTACACTTACCGTATTTGGATTAGCCGTATTCGCCCTTATCGGTTTTGTACTAAACTACTGCAACTGTAGTGTATATCATATTTGCACTTACCGTATTGCACCTCATGTATTTGCACTCACCGTTGGGTAACCGATCAGTAGAGCTGTGCATGGTCCGGTTCGGTTCGATCTCTTTAGAGTCGAACCGAACCGAAAATTTGGAGTATTGAGCAAGTGGAACCGTCGGGTTCAAATATAATTATGGAACCGTTCGTGTTCAGTTCCATTCGGTTCCGTACCATAATTACATTTTTTAACATTTACAACAGCACTACATAAATACAACTAATAACATATTCAATCATAGCTTTTACAAATTAACGAAGTCCAATTCAAAAAAATATAAATTAACAAGTTGTCCAATAAGATTAATTTACCAACATATACAAATACCAAAAAGTAGATATTAATACTAAAATATTGGCGATCCACATCAATAATTCATTTGCTTAAGCCTTCAAGTTTATATTAAAAAAAAAAATTCTTGAATTGGAAGTCATAGAGATAAAATATTTACTAATACTTACTAGCTATTTGATTTAATCATCAATTGCTTGACTTGCCATACAAAGAAACTCTACACCTAATTAGTTATCTGGATTGGGTCAAACTAGCTAGGCTAGGGCTTGTGAGATGGAGTATCAATCAATCACCTAATTAGTTAATTTGTTTAAAAAAATTAAAATAATTTGATTTATTCAATATATAAAAAAAGGAAGATTCGGTTCTTCGATTATTGGTCTAGAACCGAGAATCAAACCGTATCCATCGATTCTCAATTCAGATATCCGTTCGGATATTTAACTTGATTTGGTTCGAGAGTTTTGCCCAACCCTACCAATCAGTGAAGAACAAATTGCAACCCAAATCTCTAGCCCTAAACGGCTAAACCCAAACCCCCTTCAATAACATGTGATAAATTCCCATTAATACCCTTACAACCCAATCGCTAACCCTCAACCCAAACGCGAATTCAAATCGATTGAATCGGCAGGAAAATACAAGAACCTCAAATCAATTGTAATCAATTGTTTCTTGGAAATGGCTACCGTGGTTTGAAGTGCAGTTAAGGTAAATTTCATCCGTTTCAATTTGAGAATTGAATGTTCAAGGCCCGACTCGATTGTTTGGAGGGAATTGAGAAAGAAATCAGAAGAGGGATTATTTTGTACTAACCAACTGTATGAAAAATTTTCCATGTTTACGAAAAAGTATAGTTTTGAGAGGAAAACACAGGAGAATGCTATATATATAAATCGAGATGAAACTCACATGAGAAATTTTCACGTTAACCACAATATATAGTATGGTTCATGTTACCCACAACTGCATGGATCACGCACACACAAAATTGGGTATGTGTGTGTGAAAAAAAATTCAGCATCAACATATGGCATGTGTTCCATGTTTATCTAACACCAATTTGGTGAACTATATTTTTCCAATGAATACTGTTCTTATAGGTAAAACACACTAACACCATTAGGTTGGAAATAATAAACTCGACAATACTTTATAGTTGAAACTTGCTGTAATTTGGGGTTGATAGTTGAAATTCCATTTTGGGCAGGCAACTAATCATCACTTGGATGGAATTTTGTTGTGTGAGTTGATTTACAGCTCTTCCTTTTCATTTTTTGGGGGTCTAAAAATTTTCTTCTTCTACTTGTCCTACTGTCGTCCCCCTCATTGGAAGAACTTGTTTTTGGTATCGCGTGAAATGCACATATAGCTTGTTCATAATGAATGTGAATATATTGAAACTGAGGTACACTTTGGGGTTACTGACAGAGAGTTGCCATTCTATTGTGGGATTAAGAGTTGGACAGATCCGATGTTTTAAGATTTGGTGATCTTGATAAGAGAGAAGTTCTGCATAATATGTACTCCATAAGTTGGTTTTTTTACTCTAATTTTAGACTTTAAATATATGATCTTGTTTTTTTGGTTTATTTGTTTTTGTTTTTGTGAAAATTAATGTTGAATTTCTGTTATAATGATGTCAGGATTGTATATTTGGGTTTGAAAATGAGTCAGAAACATGTTATTACAGTGAAATTTCTGTTATAAGATAATCTGTGCCAGTTTCTTTTTTTTTTTTTTGGGAGGCCATTGACGACAAATTTGATAACTCAACAGTGCGAGACGAGGCGCCAATGATATGTGTAGACGGAGAGTGGTGTTGGTGTCAAAACAGTACTGAATTTTCTTATAATTAATTTTATTTGTACTTCAGTGATTTGTTTGTTTAATTTTTCTTATTATTCGTTATGGGAAATTTCTTAGTTAAAATAAGTTGTTTGATGTTATGGGGTCCGATGATCTAGTTTTAGTTTTATTTTATTGATATTTATTTATATTTTTAATGTTGTTTGCATTGCTTTGCAGATGGCTAACAACCTTAAACAGTATTTGGTTCTGTCGGAAGACAAGTGGAGACCTATTACGCTCAAGCATCAGTCCCGAATTGCCACACTTAGTGACATCGAGAATGCCTTCGCAGGACACCCAGATGGTTTTGCGCTGTATCAAGCGTTCTTGCATTCTTGCATGGGACACTTTCTACTGATGCACCAGGAAATGCATTTTTGTTCAGTGATCGTGAACTCATTATTGCAGAGGCACATTGAGAGACTGAATGCCAACCGTGATGAGATGCATTTCCTTTTAGGAAGGTATGACGTTATTCTCTCAAGGGAAGAGTTTTGCCTCATCACGGGCCTGAAGTTTGGATTGGCTCAGAAACCAACTGGTTATGACAAGACACATGAGGGTGGGTTGATTAATAGGCATTTTCCTGACCATGAACAGATTCGGGTTCCAGACCTCATCTGTTGTCTAAATGGGGGTGAGTTCGATGAGGGTATTGACGTTGTAAAGTTGTCTATGCTCATAATGAAGCACAACTTTCTATGGGGGACTGATGCACGGACGGTGGTGCCAACATGGGAGATAAACTTTGTGGATAGAAATATGGATGGGTTCAACGCATTTCCTTGGGGTGCATACCTTTTTAAACATTGTTTGCATAGGTGGAAGAGTACGTTGCCTAAGAGGAAAACCAAGCACATCAATTTAGGCGGCTTCTTCTATGCATTATTGGTAAAAATAGCAAATGTTTTCCAATATATGAATGTTAAATTAGTTTAGTTTATTTAAGTGTTAACACAAATTCAATTTGGTTTGTAGGTTTTTGCCTTTGAGGTTGCGCCTGATATTGCATTGCTCGCTAGACGGAGGCCTGACACCGCTCATTTGCCTCGTATATGCCATTGGGAGTTTACAGGTTTCCTTAATTATCCAAAAACAGTGGATGCAAAGGAATCAAAACTGTTTTCATCCCAAGTGAGTAGCATCATATAGTTAAAATCTTTGAAGTTTGGTGATTTTGTGAAGTCTTTTAGTTTTAATATGTCTTTGTTGGTTTATGTTCAGATGGCTGCCTTTCCTCTACTATAAGCAACAGAGAATGAGCGGCAGAGGGGCTATTACGTAGACCTTGACCAGCAGAATTGGCACCACCTCGTAATCGTCGAAAGAAAAAGGATATGGGGCACCATGTTGCTGCTAAGGGCCAAGTTGTGAAGGGTGACGAGGGTCGAGATGTTCAGGACGACGTCCCCAAGCAAGCCGATGCCCCGCATAAGCACAATGCACGCCCGAATGATCCAACAGTACTGCAGAAGATTCGATCCCTGAATATGGGAACGTCCCCTTGCATATTCTTGTAGTCAGTGACCGAACAGATGTGATTGATGCGACTGGCGATTTAGGTTATATAGTGTGCCCTCCAGAAGGCGACCATGAGGTACCAATGTCTATGGCGCGTGCAGATAAGGCCAGCCCAGTACGCATCCCTCCTCTACAGCGTCATAACATCAAGTTACGTGAGCAGGTTACTGAGTTGCGAGAGCAGGTTACCAAGTTACATGAGCAGCTTTCTGTCATCTCCCAGCAGTTCGATTTGTATAGGGCAAAGAGTGAGCAGAAACATGCCGAGACACTACAGTAGTTTGCAGAGGTACTTCGGCGTTTGGATGTGCATGCACTCTTGCACTACTCAAGTGTGGTATCCTTTACGTCCACTACTGCCGCCACCTCTCCAGTATCAGGTCGACCACAAACATCACCTACTCTTGCTCCTAGTGATCAGGTACACGAGTTTCGTATCTCATTTTTTTTATTTACAAATGATTACTCGATGAACATGTGATCAATAACGATTTCGGTTCTGCAGATCACAAGGTCAAGCCCCGTAGATATTGTACCTATCAATGTTTCTGTAGCTAGTGATCCGATTCCTCTGCCCATAGGGGGCAAACGCAAAATCTAAGAACCAATTACTCCCTTTATTCTGAAGAAGAGTAAAGGGTAGCGTGTTCTAAACCGAAAACTGTTTTCAGTTTTTGAAACTATTTTGAATAATTTTTTTATTTTTTTATTTTTGAAATGTATGTTTCGAATATTAGTTTGCACCATGAAAGTACGGAGTATACTAGAAAGGATAAGAGGCTTCTTATTCTTGATGTAAATGGAATTCTTGTAGATATCATTTATATAGAAGACGGGCGAGACCTTGAGAAAAAGCCAGATTTAAGAATTTTGAATAATGCTGGTAAAAGTAGATGCTTTCAACACTTGTTTCTATTTATAATGTTTAAATTTGGTCCTCTTCTCATAAATCAAGTTAATTTGATTTTACATGACATTTTCAGTGTTTAAAAGACCTCATTATGATGAATTTATCAGTTTCATCTTAGACGAATTCGCTGTAGGAGTTTGGTCTTCCAGAAAATTGTAATATTCAATATTTAACTAATTATACCTTTTTCGTTAATTCAATTTTTTCCTCTATTTCGTTCTGAGCATTTGTTTCTAAATCAATTACACATTTTCTTTACCTGACTTCTTAAAATCTTGCAAAAATAATTTGCGGCCAATTGTCCAGAGTCTTTTTCTTGATGAAAAGCAATTGCTTTTTTGTTGGGTAAGCATTTCTTAACCCTTTTGGGCCACTTAGCTAGGATGTTGAAAATTCTATTGTTTATATTATATATGTTATCATCATAAACATGGTTTTTATAATGTACAAGGTGTATCTTTGATTAGTTCTATTTAACTCAGGGTCAAGAATCTTGTACTAAAACCAGATTTAATGCACTTGAAAATCACAAGAAACCACTCTTTATTAAAGAGCTATCAAAAGTGTGGACATCCCCTGAAGCGGGAATGTACAATGAAACCAGCACTTTGCTTGTAGATGATTCTCCATACAAGGCAGTGAAAAATCCTGTAAGTATTGAATTTCATCCTTGGTTTTCTTCCATTCAGGGAATATGACTTGTTCTATACTCTATTCTTATAGTCTCGATATCTCTCCTAATCTTCATTGGTACCAATTTTTCATTGTTTAGGAAAATACGACAATATTTCCTCCCACATATAAGTACACTGATACTAATGATTCAGCTTTAGGTAAGTTATGCTCTAAACTAAATTAACATGTTGTAAAGACCTATGGTTTCCATATTTATTTATTATTGCACTCATCTATATTTATTTAAAATTGCAAACATCTAATCTCAAATACGGTTAAATAATAGGCCCTACTGACAATTTGAGAAAATATTTGAATTGTTTGGCCGAAGCTGAAAATATGCAAGAGTATGTGAGAAATAACCCAATTGGTAAAGAAATGAAACTCAGACAAAAATTGGGAGTTCTTGAGAAACAATTTATAAGGATGAGGAGGATCTTGAGCGTGAGGAGGAGGATGGTGACAAACTTTTATCCACATGTGATGTTATTTTAGGTATGTAGTTGGAAATATGGATGGCGATCTGTAGGCAAAAGTTCTTGACCCTGAAAATGAATTCAGAAGATAGCTCATTGATCAAGTTGTATCTAGTGCTTTGCCCGAAAGCAAGAGCCCGGAACAAGTATTTGCAGCTGTTAAAACCGTCAAGACTGCTGACCTTCCTCATGAACTAATTGAATTACTCAAACAGATTGTGATCCAAAACTCTGCATTCATTGGAAACTTTGACCGGCAAAACTTAATTATCTCGACAGCTGTTAACACAGATCTATCCAGAGTTATGGATTAAGTAAGTAGACTTGATAAGTTTGATATCTTTCTGTTGGGGAAGTGGCTGTGAAAGCTCAATTGTATGAAGAGGCTTTTGCTATTTTAAAGTTCAATTTGAATGTCCAGGCCGTCAATATGTTACTAGATAATATTCGAGATATTAACTGGAGTTTGCATTCCGTGTTGAAGAAGATACAGTTGGAGTCAGCTTGCTAAAGCTCAACACTGGAAAGGATTAGTGAGCTATGCAATAGAGAGTCATTTATTCGTGCTAATGATGCCACCCAATTCTTAGAAGTTATCCATGCTGCGGAGGATGCAAATGTTCATCACGACTTGGTAAAGTATCTTCTAATTGTTAGGTAGAAAGCAAAGGAGCCCAAGGTGGACAGTGAGCTCATTTATGCATATGCTAAGATTGATATGCTGGGTGGGATTGAAGAGTTTATTCTCATGCCAAATGTCGCCAATCTCCCTAATGTTGTTGATCACTTGTATGATGAAGCTCTATATGAGGCAGCTAAGATTGTTTTTGCTCTTATCTCTAACAGGGCCAAATTGGCATGCACTCTTGTCAAGTTGAAGTTATTTCAAGGGGCTGTTGATGCAGTATGTAAAGCTAATAACTCAAAGACATGGAAAGAAGTCTATTTTGCTTGTGTTGATGCTGAAGAGTTCCACTTGGCTCGACTATGTGGGCTCAATATCATTGTACAGTTATATTACCAGACTATTAGTTGATATTTTAGGACTCTTTTATACAGAATCAATAACTTAGTCAATTCGTTTCTTAGCTTTAGCTACAAAGTGAGTGGTGGACTGCTGGTCTATATTTGCATGACCATTCTATTATGTTGGATAGCTTAGAATTCGGTAAATACACTAACCATGCAAATCTAAATCCTTTAAGTTGATCTAGAAGAAGTCAATGAACACTAACAGAAGAGAGGATGCTTTAATGAACTTATATCTCTTATGGAGAGTGGTTTGGGATTGGAACATGCACATATGGACATCTGTAGAGCTTGGTTTCTTGTATGCTAGACACCGTTATGAGAAGCTTATGGAGCATAAAGGGTGACGGAAAGGTTCGCATGAAGGCCTACGAATCCTTTGTTCTTTTACTTCCCTTGCGTTTTATGCTCCATGAGCAGTGGGAGGGGTTCGCTTTATTCTTTTCTTGGTTGAACATCAACAGATATCAAAAATGGTTTATCTTAATGTTGAATCTAAATCTACGGCCCATGGATACTCTTTGAAAATCTTTTACCTCTTATCTATGGTAAAATGTTAGCATTGTCACCCATGGTATAATACAAGATACTAGAATAAATTTTATTTACACGTTTCATAAACATGAAGCGAGTGTTATCCAACTTGTATTTTTAGAATACACAAGCTTCATATGTATTGTTTGTCCAACTTGTATTTTTAGAATCTACAAGCTTCATATGTATTGTACTTGGAATATATTTTATTTTTACATAAAATTTATCCAAAAATAATACATGATACTTAAAAATTTGAAGAAACAAAAAATCAATTATTTTATTAATGTTTATTATTTTTGCACGACGAATTTCTCAATATAATTTACATTATTTTATTAAAAAATTTTATATGTAGTATGATGTCAATTTTTTTTTTTTGGACATAAAAATTCTTAATAAAATTTTTTATTACTTCATAGGGGTTATAAATTGTTATACTACTTTTTCATCTTGATTATTTTTATATCTGAAAAAAAAATTTATATATAAAAAAATTCAATCATTTTTAGATTTTTTTTTTTATTATTGTTACCCTTTCTCTCGATCAATTAATTTTTTTTTTCAAATGACGTAAAAAAATTTCATAAGGAAATTTATTAGATTATTTTTTAAAAAATTTAATTGATTGAGAGGAAAATGTAACAATAATAAAAAAAAATCCAAAAATGATCGATTTTTTTTATATATATAAAAAAATTTTAGATGTAAAAATAATCGAGATGAAAAAATTGTATAACAGTTTATAACCCATTGCAAAGGTAAAACTTGAAGTAGATCTTGCTTCATACGTTGCCGAGGTAAAACTTAAAGAAACACGTGCAAAAACACTGGGTATAGAAAAGAGAATGCTCCATTGCAGTTGGGACTCGAAGGATTTATGCCAAGATGAAGAAATGGTGAGGTATCTAACCATTACTGATCAACTCTAATTTCAGCTCGGAAAAATTTATATTTAGTTCGTCTTTTTTGACCTTTTGTCCAGTTCTACTATAAATTTAAATACCAACTAAATCAAAGTGAAATCACAATAAACTAAAACATAGTTTTTTATTCGCCATTTTTAGGCTAGTGATGTTACGATAACGTTACAATAAAAGTCTACTAAACTAAATATAAGGCCTAGAACATTAATGATGTCCAACAAGTCATGATCCATATTTGTGATTCTGTACAACAAATGATCACTAGAAAATTATGTAAATGTGTCAAACAGTTAATGTGCTTAAAAAGTATCAAAGTTTACTTTATGCTTACCAAAAAAAATTATTGATCTGAACATATACTTCTCATTTGTTTGCAAATTCAACAAAAAATCACACAATTACATATAACGATTCTTCAATTGCAATGGAATGTATTTTTGATTGTACAAAACTTCATAGAAAAAAATAAAATTAAAATCCTGATTGAGCCTAAAAACAGGGGAGCCCATTAAAGGCTCAAGATAAATATACCTTTTTTTTGGACGAATGCTTGGACTTTTCATGAGGTTCAGTGATTCACGAAAAAGAGAGAAGCGTTGTTTTGGGAACTGGGAAGCGCGGAAGGGACGAGAAGTAGAATTGAAAAAAAAAAAAACCCTTTTCTATTTCGTGTTATTCAAGGGGTGTGAGTAATATAGTTCAAACCCAAATACTTCATCTTTTCTATTTTGGAGCTCATATGGCGTTTGAGGCCCAAGGCTCAAGAAAAAATTAAAACTTGACAATAATAATAATAATAACTAATTAGGATTATTGGGTAATAATAATATATGTAATAGAAAATTAAAAATTGACAAAAATACCCACAAATGACTAAGTGTCAAAACTATAGAATTTTATATATTTGAATGAATTTTCAAAAAAAAAATCATATTTTTTATTTTTTATTTTTATATATTTTTTCGTCAGTCCGGTTTAATTTTAAATCGCAATTACAATTCTCAAATCTAAACCAAACCGTTTTTGGTTCAAAAGCATTTTATAGACAGGTCCACGTGGCACCAAATCGACGATTTTTAAAATGCGATTTCGGTTCGATTTTTCGATTTGACGATTTTTGCTTACAGCCCCCAACTCCCCATTTCCAAATCCAACCGTTCGATCTTCCATCGAAATCCCAGATTTTTCGCCCGTGACAATGGTAATCTCCCTTCCATTTCTCCCTTCCACCTTATCCTCGAAAACGAGTTGACCAAGAATGTGTAGAAGAATCTTGACCCTTCATTGGACAATGTTGCCGATCTTTTCTTTGCCTGTGTATACACTTTGGAAAATGACAAATAGGTTATGGCCCTCAGGCTATACACTTCAGCAAGTGACAGGACATCAGTGTTGCAATTGCTTCGGGAGTTATAGGGTTTGATTGGCGGGAAGGGATTGGATTCCTCAAAATTAGGAAAAGAAATGGAGGTTAACTTGGGGATTGAGGATTACATTCCTAGTGTGAAGGCCAATAAGATCTTTTGGGCTCGTGGAGCCGACATGTAGGGATACTCTTTAAATTGTTTAAGGTTCGCCAATCTAAGTTTTCAGGACACTGAGTTACCTAGGATGTCGCAAGTCTTAAGGCTACTGTTGAATTCAGAAGACACTGATCCGACTCTATCCGTAAGTGAATTACATTATTAAGCGAAATTTGCAAGCTATTAATTTTACATTGAATGTTGAATTTAAAATTTTACATCCTGCGATTTGAATTTATATAAATGTTAGCATAGTAAATTTTCATTCAAGTTAATTAAGTAGGGGAATGCAGAATCATTTTATAACACTATTAATTGATTTCATTCAATCATTGTTTTTCTTTGAAAGTTGAGAATGCTTTCTAAAAGTTTTCAGTCTTTAAAGTAAACTGGCGGGTAGTCAATAGAGAATACTGTTTTGCTAGTAATGTATCTTTATGTAATTATCCTAAATTGCACAATTTGTTTTTTATGGTTGTATTCTTCTATCCACCTGTTGGTTCGTTGATCTTGCTAGAGCTTAGAGCTCACTAGCTCGCATCCCCCCACCCTGCCAACTTCCCAAAAAAAAACATAAATAAACAAAATAAAAAATAGAAGCGCAAAAGAGCTCAGAGAAAAATGCTTACATATTTATGTTGTTCCCTCTAAGTAAACGTGTCGGACTGCAGAAAAGAAAGAGTCAGAACATAGTCAAGGAACTTCTTTGCTAAAGGATTGTGTCACAGTTTTTTTCACTGGAAATGCTTAACTTGATGATGGATGCATCAATGCAGCATGCTTTCAAGTTTGTTTGGTTGGGTTTGTTGTAACTCAGTGTGCTTCCTCTGTTCAAGTTATCGATTTTTGAAATTAGACGAGTTGACTATTGAGTGAGAATTGAAGTATTGAACAGAGCTGTACCAATTAAAATCACTCTCATTCATTTTGGTTTTCACTTATATGACATATTTTATGTAAATATTTTCTTCTTTTTATTTGAACATGAATTTGATCAAAAAAGAATACATTATATGAGTGTATATAGATAGATCTATGATTCATCTTTGCATACCTATATATGTGCATACATTACATGAATCTGTGTGTAGATTTATGTATATTTTAGGTTAGATTTGTATGAATTCTTGGCATTGGTGGTGGTTTGGCAGCAGTGGCATCATGGTGGTCATATTGTTGTTTTGGAGATTTTGCTGGCAGCAGCAAAGCAAAGCAAGGCTAGCTTTAAGGTTGTTGGAGCTTTTTTCCTTTTTATATAATTAATCAGATTGAAATAAACAGAGGAAGGCGAGTGTTTTTAGAAGAAAGCTTTTCTTCTACATAAAATTTAGTCTAGCACTTCAATATTATAGTACCAATGTGGATTTCTTTTGGTCACCAAACCTTGAACCTAAAACCAAATTGATTATTTATTTTGAAGCAACAGAATCCCTAACATGGATAAAACTAAAGAAAAATCTACATCCACTTCAGTTTCAGTTTGGCTCTGTTCATTCTTTAGTTTATTTATGCATGCCCCTACTAAAATACAAGAATTTGCATAAATTGTATTCATTAATTTTTTTTACATGAGTTCATCACAGTAAACAGAACCGCAGAAAGAATAAAATGACTTAAGGTTTTCAGGCATTTTGGGTTTGTATGTATTGCTTCTTGCATAATATATTTGTTAATTTTACAGGGTTGCAAGTCGAGAGATATAAAATTATGTGGTCTCTTAGCTGCTGCTGCATTAATTGCTACTCATTGCTTGAAAGGTCTTCTTCATGATGAGTGGAAAAAGTATGCCTTCTCATACTTACCAACTGCCCGCTCCCATCTTGATCCAGTTCTCACCAGCCACCATATTGGTAAGCTATATCATATTTTTATTTACATTAATGACCTATGAGCCATAAGGAATAAAATGACGACTCAAGTTGAACTACAAGCAATCACCCTGTTAAATCTTTCCACACATTTTAGATTCGAATGTTCTTTGTTTTCTTTCCTGTTTCTTGTAGACAGCATTGGAGTTCATATCATGGCTCCTTTTGCCTCAGCAAAGTATCAGATATCTGGCTGAATTTGGCTCTAATTTGGCAAACCAACTTATAATTGGATAAGTAAATTTAAATTAAATGATTCTTCCTTGGTAAAAGTTAGAAATACACAATTCACTTATTTCAGTAACACTAAGTTAAGGTAAGAAAAGTAACGGTGTAAGCCCATCCTTGGCTATATTTGACACTGTGAGAGATGGAGAATTGGTTTGCGAATGAGTGTATCCTTCCCCACTATACTTAAGGCAGCAAATGCATGAATTTCTAGATGAAATGAAAAGGATTCTTTTGAATGGAAGAAACAATGTTGGTGATAAACAATTGAACTAGTTGATGTTTATTTATTTATTTATTATTATTTTTTTAAAGCCGAAGTGAATCATTCTAGGATACTTTTGTGGGCATCATATTGAAATCATATGTACATTTGCAAGGGCAACGATTGGACTTACTTCATAAGCTAGTCCGCATGTATTGACACATCGCATTTTGGGGATCTGGAATAAGGTTAGTCAACTCAAGGGTATGTGTCTCCAAATCACTTGAGAAGAGTGGGGGTGGGAGGACTAAAAACAATAAAGAAAAATTGTATTGTTGTGTCATTTACCTCTCAAATATAAGCATGCTAGTCTGTGTATTCCTTAGGCCATGGATGTGTTAATTGGAGCTTGAACTTCTCGAATTCATAATTATGATCCAATTGTGTTATTATGTTTTCCTTCTATAGAATAACCAATGTACTGGCAAGTAAATTTCTATTTGTTCTAAATTTTTAGTACATTAGGATAATAAGTTGGTCTTTACTCTAAGTACCCAAACAAGAAGCAAAAATGCTTTTCCCCATAAATTCAATTGTTCTTTTGTGGTCAATTTTGAGATCTGCTTCAAATGGTAGACTTCTTGGATGTCCAGTGAAATATTTGTTCTAGGGAATTGTCTAAATGAAGTTGTATACAAGCATTATGTCTATTGTTAAACACTTAGTTTACCTTTATCAAATTAAATTTGAATCTTGTACAGCATGTCATTTGTCATATTGCGTAACTCAAACTGCTACCTACTATTTCAAGAAGACTTTACATGCTTCTTGTGTCCATTGTGCCAATTTTGTACTCTGTCCTATCATTAAATATCAGGCATTTTGCATTTCAGTTAAGCTGAATGCTAATCGGATGGTGGTTGGAACACTTCGTGGTTTTGATCAGTTTATGAACCTGGTGGTAGACAACGCTGTTGAAGTAAATGGCAATGATAAAAATGAATTCGACATGGTGGTGAGTTTACTCGTTCCCCATTTTTTGCTGTTTCTTTCAAAGTTTGTCATAGTTCATTCGTCATTTTGATCGTATCTAACTTGAGAATTTGGTTTTCATTCTTTTCTGCAGGTCATCGGGGAAAATAGCGTAGTCACTGTTGAGGCACTTGAGCCTGTTAATAGACCACAGTAATTGTACATTCACGATGGTATGGATTCATGTAACTTGTAGTGGAGCGTTATTTCAGATGCTGAAGCTTTATGGCACCGAAAGATCCTGTTCTTAGATTTACTTGAAATATGTTATGAGAATTAACCACTTCAATATTTTGCATTTAATGGCTCCTTGTGGTTTATGACTTGAATGTGGTGATGTTCTAGTTACATGCCCTAAATTAATAATCTTGCTTGCTAAGTTAAATGCATCCGTTTTATGGCCTAGAACTAAGCTTTGAGATGTGATTTGTATAGAAATGATCTCATAAACTAAGCACCGATGACACGGTATATCAACTTGTCATGAACTTATTCACCAATTAATTGATGTGACATGTCACCTATGCCTAACTTGTGTTTAGGAGATCATTTCTCATAATCTTTATATTCTTCTCGACTATGGATAGTGATTTGTGATAATGAAATGCATTGCCGATTAGAACTGTTACATTCTCCATGGTGGTCGACCATTCTAGTCATATTATTATGGGAAAATTGCACTTTTTGTTTTCAATCATTGCAAACTGGTACTTTACCTATACTCAACCCTTTTTTGGCACTGGACAGCTTCGCCCTTTCATTTAAATTGCAAATCATGTCATTTCGTCCCATCGTCCCGTTAATTTAAGTTAAAATGATGAATTTGTCCTCTTAATAAACAAAAATAAATAAATAAATAAATATATATATATATATATATATACACACACACACACACGTCTTGAAAACCAAATTTATGAGTTAAAATCAAGTTCGACCGGAAAAGCAGTTGATCTTTGACGTTTGGGTAGCCAAAACCCGGTCACTGGTAGGATTGTGAGGACGGCACAGAGGACTTTACTGAACAGTAAAACATTAAACCTTGGTTGGAAACATACTAAGATCATGAAATTATTGTTGGAGCTATATGCCTCAACTGCTTGTGGGTGAAAGGCTATTTAAGAACTATTAAAGCAAGGCGCTTATAGTGCAAGCAAGCCAATTGTGTCGTAAATATCATTTAGTTTTAGCCTCTGTTTGGACTTCATTTTTTAAAACATATTCTCCCACAAACCCCCTTTTTTGGATTAATAGACTTTGGAATAGTGCGATTAAAAAGTAGAGAAAAAATATATATAATGCTTAAACTTTTATTAACAAGACCAAAATATTACAATGGAATATGCCATCTATTCTACCAATACAATCCCAAAGGTGTTGTGTGGGACAAATTTTTTGGGATCATTCTGTATCAAAGGACTTGTTTAATTAGAAAAAACAAACAATGCAATTTTCCCATCAAAACCATTTGATCGATATGGTTGTTGGTCTAAATCAGCCACAATCCACCTTGGAAACAAGCTCATTATCATGTACACAAGAATTTTTTGAGCTCATTCTGAAAAACTCTCATATGCAAGCCTCTTCAAGTTCTGCATCTGTTGACAAATCCCTTTGCCAATGTAGGCGTCAACATTTTTACTATCCTTCTCCAACACACTCTCGTAGACAGCAAGTGCATCCACAAATTTATTCCTGGACCGAAGAATGTTAGCATCAGATAAAAGCATCTTTCCCTTCAAAACTCTTTTTAGGTAGCTGCAGAGCTTCTACCGCAAGAAGAAGGTTGCCCTTCTGTCACGAAGACACGGTCATCAGTAGAGTCATTTTCTTCTCCATTGCCAACAACATTTTCTGTCCAAGCCGTGTGACTTAATGTGCAAAAACAAGTTCCTGAGATGGGATAATGAATCGTAAGAAACAAATTTTCATATGAGACTATATTTCATAGTTCAAATCATCGATGGTTCTTCAAACATCAAAAAGTATGCTTCCATTAACAAGAACAATAACTGAAATCCAAAGAAAATCAAGTTTGTCCTCATTACCCCAACTAGTACTACAACAATTGGATTTTCTGCTCTCTTCCCAACACCGTAAATTATCCAATCTTTGCATTATTTTAAAAAGAAGTAATCATTATTTATTTTTACTTTTTCAGTATAAGTAAACTAAAATTCTATAAAAGTGCTGGAAAATGTCCCGATGAAAGACAGCTTGAGATAGTTGGAACTCATGGCGCTTTTTGTTCAATGTGGTGGTAAATAGGATAATGCAATAGGCTAAAGATGATCAGTTATGGATCTCATGAATGTCAACAGTAACCAAAGAACTATCACTTGTAGAACTAGTAGACTCTTTAGTACATCCATTCATCCGATGGGTTTTGAACTTAGCCGCTGTTTGAGCCCCATTCATTAGAATGGATTTTGGAAAAAATTATTTTTTTTGGAAAAGTGTGGTTAAAGAGTAGGAAACAATTTGGGTTTAGAATGGGGCTCAAACGGGGACTTGATGTTGCATTACTTGTTGATTAATCAAACCATAAACTCTACAAGTTCAGGACCATAAGCATGGTGGTATAATGGTCAAATACTTCATTCTAATTAGCAATTACACCAAATAAACCTACGAACATTTATTTTTTACTCACTTTGGGAAAATTAGAGAAAAAGAAAACTATTATCTTTAGAAACTTCAATAATTCTTCAAAATTAGTCCCAATTCACAGAGTTTGTAAATTATTCTGCTAGGGTGTCCCTATTTTTGACAAATTGCCTCGGATCCGGTGTGCAGTAAAAAGTAGAAGGTGTATGCTTTTATTAGAGTGAGACAATGTATTGTAACAGCATGACTTTTGATTTTGATATGACACTTCAGGCTCCAAAGGTTTTAATTCAAGGCAAACTAGACTAAATACAAGCAATGTCATTTTAACCATAGTAGAAATAAGTATGATCATGAAGCCACACCATAGATTTCTCGAAACACGAGAAAATGAAAAGGAAGATGATACGATACTGTTGTAAATTTTGTAGGTTCGATTACTCGTAGAGAGCGACAAGTTAAACATGATAAAATGCATAACGGTTGAATAGATAGACAAATACTAGTCTGAAACTTTTCCGTGATAGGAAGAAGTTTCATAAGCTCTATAGAATTACCTATCAAATTAGCTGTGCTTTAAAATTTATGCCGTTGAGCACTAAACCACTAAGGATGAATGTCTGTAAATTAACTATACCAAGACTCTGCATCAGCAATTGAGTGGAAACAATTCAGGACAAATTAACTGAAGAACGTGGGATATGTAACTTACAAGCACTAAAACTAATTCAACCAGAATTAACACGACCCGGAATCATCCTAAAAACTTAATTCATTAGACATTCTCAGTAAACTTTAATTCTGAACGAACAGAATAAAAAAAGATTCATACAGTGTCTTTTCATCATGTTGTCGCTATTGCCACCTAGGCAAAATAAAATGTTGGTCAGAACTAAAGTCAAAGAGGTAAAAAGTAGTTATAGGTACAAACAAAATCCATTTTAAAAAGATGTGTCCCTCACCCTGAACGTTTCATCTATATATAACTCCACTTCACTTTTCCCATTCACTCACTCACTATTCTTCTTACTCTTCCTCCACTAAATGTCTTCCAACCATGAATACCTTGCGTGTAAAACTATGCTTAACCCCTCCCCCTATCAAAATGGCCAGAAACCTCAAAAAATATGAGGTTATTTGTCCAATTGGCTGGAAAAAATTAATTACTACCACCACAGTGACGACTGACAAAATGATAATAGAGAAATGGATCCAGGAAAAGAAAGAAAGGAAGATGATATGATTCAACGTCAATACAAAATTCCCATCTGAAGGGGTATCTTCTTGAATACCTTGGTTATCTCTGTTGGGGAATACGGGTTGATTTTCCAACAGTCAAGTCGTCATCATGCAAACAACCGTAAATCCAAACCACAATGGAAACTTCTAAACTTCCTGAAGAGCAGGAATCTTGTGGGCAATGACATCAAGAACAAGAAATAAACACTTTTAGATTTGTTAGGGTAACAATAGCGCGAAGAAGTTCACGAATGGAAATGATCTTAACCATCACGCAAATTAATTAACCTTTTTAGATAGAAATTTTATCCGTACTTGACAATACGGCTATTGGATTGACATTACGAAATGTGACTCTCTTTGTATAGTCAATAGTCTTCCGTCAAATTTTTCCTTTGTATAAAAAACACTTTTATTTTATATGATAGTGAAATAAGGTACATAGATCCGTAATCCTCAAGTTTATTGTCTTCTTTTTCTTAAATGATACGAGCTTCTAAACTACATTATTGCTTTCTAACAATCTCTCCCTCAACATGATGTTCTTTGTGGCTCAAACTCGTGATCATGATGATATTGTTGGACTAAATGTTAGTGGACACATACCGTATATGCAACATACTGAATTTACGCATACTATATATGCAACATACTGTATATAAGCATACCGTATATGTCACATACTGGATTTACGCATACTGTATATACAACATACTGTATTTATGCATACCGTATATGCAACTCACCGTAAAATGCATCATACCGCATTTTACAGCTTACCGTATTTGCAGCCGGTTACTGTATATACAATATCTTACCGTATTTGCAGTAGCTTACCGTATATGCAATGAACTTAGATACCGATTTTGCCTATACCATATATGTAGCGAACTTGGATACTACCCAAAATATAGCAAATTAAATTACTATAGACTGAACGAGTAAACAAGTTACTTTTTTTTTTTGCTTAGTTCTCGGGCTCATTATGGAATATCAAACAAAGTTGAAATATTAAATTCTTAATATCATTTTGAAGTAATCATGGCATAGTATTTCACGTCATTAATGGTGTGTGAAATGGCCAATCGTAGCAAATGTTACGACGCGTCAAAGTAGGCTATTTCAAACTAATATTTCGAGAATTTCGATAACAAGCGAACTTTAAAAATTCTTCGACGATTATACGCTAGTCGTATCCAAAATCTTCTATATCCTCTCGAAACTCATTTCGAGAACTATATCATAAACATATCGAATGATCTAAATAAATATCAAAAATAGTTAAACGTACGTCAAACGTGTATGTTAAAAAGAGACAAATAACTCATCTTTTTTGAAAAAAAAATCAATTATTCTATTAATATTTATTATTTTTGAGCGATAAAGTTCTCAATATAATTTATATCACTTTATTAGGAAATTTTATATGTAGTATGACGTCAAATTTTTTTTTTTTTTTTTGGACATAAAATTTTTTATTACTTCATAGGGGTTATAAATTGTTATACTACTTTTTTACCTTGATTATAATTATATCTGAAAAAAATTTATATATAAAAAAATTCAATCATTTTTAGAATTTTTTTTTTATTATTGTTACCTTTCCTCTCGATCAATTAAATTTTTTTTTTCAAATGACATCAAAAATTTTATTAGGAAATTTATTAGATTATTTTTAAAAAAATTTAATTGATTGAGAGGAAAAAGTAACAATAATAAGAAAAATCTTAAAAATGATCGATTATATATATATATATATAATTTAGATGTAAAAATAATCGGGATGAAAAAGTAGGATAACAATTTATAACCCATATAAAGTAATAAAAAAAATTTCGTTATTTTTTTTAAAAGTTCGATTGTGACCCCCTAACGTAAAATGTCTGCGTCCGCCCCTGATCGGAGCCACAACAGGACTTGGCCCTTGAGCCACAGCGGAGCTCACAGCCTAATTTCCAGCAGCAACAATTTGGGATACATCCATATTGGTTGATTCGGTTGCCATTTCTGATAGATAAACAGAAAATTAGTTTCTAAAATCAACAATATAAGAAACCAATTTTTTTTTTCTTTTTCAATGTGTTTAAAGTTTGTTGGACTAAATGTTAGAGGATGAATATCAGATTAAAAATTACCGAATGGACACATACCGTATATGCAACATATCGTATTTACGATACCGTATATGCAACATACCAGATTTAGGATACCGTATATGCACTATACTATATATGCAACTTACCATATACAACTCACCATATTTGCAGCAGCTTACCATATATACAGCATCTTACCGTATATGCAACTTTGCTGTATATGCAATGAACTTAGATATCGGATTTGCATATATCGATTTCCCTCCAACAATATAAACTCCTTTCAATTGGCACACTTTGAGCTCCAATTTTTTATTCACCATTTAGCAAGTAAATACGTGATTTCGATGTTCTCACAAATCAATCTTGAAATTACAAAATAACCAACCGGGTCCCACTCAAATTTTGTGCCCAAGTGTCAACCCATTTTTCCAGCAAACATGACATATAAAATCATATTATACTTTATAAACGATACCTTATAAACTCAAATAACGTATCATTTTCTTTATCATCTTTTTGGTGAAAGATTAAAAATAAATAAAATAAATCACCTTGACATTCGTATAGGATACAAGCCGCAAACATGGCGAGTCAAGATGATAGTAATCGTGTCGGGACCCGCTTGATTAAAGTTTATGTATCCATTTGATGCGTGTTAAAGTCCAATGGACGATGACTTCTAATTTAGCAAATTATTTTTTGAAGTTACAATGGCTATTGGATGGAATCTAACATATTTTTGGGTTAAGTTAGTGTGGAAAATTGAGTAGTTTCCCACTTCTAATATGTTTAACATTAATTAAATATTAAGTTAATTAGGGGATTTTTCAAGTTGGAATTTTATTCAATTATAACGGTATAGATGCATGTAAATAAATTAGAAAACATTAGGTTGCGTTTGGTTTCCAATTTTCAACCCGTTTTCTATTTTTGGTTTTTGAAAATATCCAAAACGTGTTTGGTCTGTCAAAACGATTTTTTTCTGTTTTGACTTTTTTATAATGGTACAAGTTAAGTTAATTGAACCTTTCTTTTGGTTTTATTTTATGAACTAAATACTTTTACCCGCAAAAATTGAAACGAACGAATTTAAGGGCATGTCTGCGGGTCAAATAATTAAGAAAACAATTTTATCGTGACTGCAATTAGTATCCTAAATTTAGGTTAATTGGATCATTTGGAATTTTATATTATAGAATATAATCTCTATCTAGTAGGATTAAAATTAGAGTTTTAATAGTTTTTGATAAAATATGTGATTAAAAGTAATTGTTGATTAAAATCTAAATTTTAATTCGTACCAAACGGGACATAATATTTTAGGAATAAAATAATTGTGTTAGTGTTCTTGGAATTATCCTTTGGGCGATTATATTGGCATCACCATTTTTATTTGCTATACTACATTTTAATTGCAGTTATCTTTGCTCATTGTTTCTTTTCGTCGAATTCTTATATCCAACATTTCATTAATTAGTACGTCTCGTCTTTGATAATGATTTATACCAAAAGAATAATGTTAATCATCACCACTAATGTTAAGCACAAATTTAGGTGATAATTACATACATTAAATGATAGATTTATTTAAATATAAAGTCAAATGACTCATTTAACCAAACCTATAAAATCCGGCTGCCTAAACTGGTACTAGATAGCATTATTTTATCAAAATATTTTATTTTCATGCTTCGCAATGAAGAAAAAATATTTTCGCACTTTTTATTTATTTATTTTAAAAGTATGATGAGATATAAGTTGTTTTACGTCATTTCAACGGACTTTTGGATATAAAACTGCTATCAAATACAAAATGTATAGACTAACGAAAAGTTTTAGGATAAGAATGATGTGAAAAAATCGTTGGAATATAAGTGTTATAATGAACAAAGATTAGGAACTTTAAGTGAAATTAAAATGTGGTGGAAGAAATAAAAAATGTGGTGAGAATATAATTACCCTTATCCTTTTAACATGTGAAATTTCCATTAATACCCTTACAACCCATTCTCTAACCCCAAACCCGAATTCGAATCCAATACTCCAACTCTATCCAAAAAAAAAAGAAAAAGTCAAAACCAAACTCAGTAAAACCCAGCCAACATAATCTCTAACCAAAACAAAACCAAACCTAATCAAATAAAACTGAATCCACATATGTTGGAGAATCTTTGTTGGGCGGGTCCGAATTTGTGGTGGGTTGGGTTTTAATGGAGTTAGGTATTTTTCTCTGAATGGGTTTAGGGTTGGACTTTAGGTTTGATAAGTTTTAATATGTGGAAATTATAAGAAGGCCTAGTGTTAAAATCAGCAATTCTAAAATCAGATGGACTTTCATATTTCAAAATTTATAAATATTTTAATATAATTTATGGTAATTAGTTAATTATATCTAATTATTAAATGTTTAATAGATATACATTATTAACAGCGTATCCCGTAATTTACGTGTTTCATTTTTAGAAAACACCACATCTTCCTTATATTTCCAAACTCTTCACACGAACGACGTTTAATCTTCTCCAGCACGACAACGAAGAGTTCTCCGTCATCGCCTTACAACTCCGGCAAACTCACTACCATAATCATCACTCACTTTACCTTCTCGTCAAACAACAATAATTTCGTAAGTATTTCTTGTCCTGTGAAAGCACTAAACCCGAAGCTCAATGGCTCGTTCCAGGAGTGAAAATTGGGGAAAGTATCCAGTAGAGGACTCAGATAATAGGGGCAAAAGAAAGGTGGACGTGCAACATGAAGCATCCCTGTCCAAAAGGCACAAATCATCGGAGTCAATTAAAAAATCAATCGCGAAGAAGGTACGCTCCAAATAACAGTTAGGTTATTAAATTACTATCACATATACAAACCCCAGATTGATGGGTATTGAACGTTGATGAAGCGTTGTATAGTTTATAAAGTATTCTCTTGTCCATATATGACGTACGGGTTAAGTTTTCCACATGTGAATGATGTGTTGAGTGCACTATGTTAATTGATTGTGTGAACAGTAAGTAGGAATTTTTGGCATTGTTTGATTTACGAATTGGTTATGACCGAAATACCTATGTGGAATCTTATTCCATATGTGCCCAGGTTATGTGAAATCTTGTGTGGCCAACTATTCTGTTTAGAGGTTATAACAGAAGAAGTAGCCAACCGGTATGTGATCTATATGTGACCCATTTTCTCTTATCATTATGTGTGTGATATAAATAGATATGTTTGTGATATTCCAACCCATATGTGACCACTTCTTTCGTCATTTTGTTACCAGCATGCATCGTGATGGTTGTGGCCTAGATACAGGGACCTTATTTGTGCAACTTTTTCATTACTTTTGTCCTCAATTATGCCTCTGTGACTTCTCTACATATATGTGACATTTTGTTTTCGTGTGTTGTGACCAATATGCAGATGTGGAAGTTTATTATATCGAAGAACAATTGGTTTCCTGGTAAAATAACATTTACACCCATAAGGGGTGTTCTATCAAGATTCAAAACCAATCTGTCGGAGGCACAGCGACGTATACTACATAACACATGTTTTGGCCACTTTTTAGAATGTCAGAAAGGCTATGAAGAAGGTGCAACAATTTAGAGGAGAAGGCATCATAATAGAGTAACAGTTTAAATGAAGTCTGAGCATAATCCTTGATTTGTAATTGCCAAAATTTGGAGCATTTTTTGGATACTATTTTGAATTAACTACGTACTTGATGTACTTGTGAATTTTCATTAATTTTGCATTAATGTAGTCGTTTTGGGTAATTTTTGTTTAGTGTCTTGATATCACATGTTGGAGACCACCATTGACAAGTATATGATCTGGTCACATATTAGACGTTGCATATCACAAGTCACATAAATAGGCACTAGTCACATGTTAGTGTATATGTCGCATCACAGGACACAGCAAATTCTTGTATTGTTGAAGCCTAGGTCACAAACTTGTTTTGACATGGGTCACGAGGGTCACAGGTTTCGTATATGAATATGGACTGGTTGTATACTTAATCAAGTAATGGTCACAAACGTTGCATAACATCGTTGACAGATGTTGCATATCATATAAATATGCTCTAGTCATATGTTAGTGTATATCTCGCTTTTTTTTATCGTCACAGGTCACAACAAGTACTGGTATGTTCGAGCATAGGTCACAAACTTGTTATCACAACAGTCACAGAGGTCACATGTTGTGTATATGATCTAGTAATGGGTCATACAATGTAACAACATCTGTTCACAGCACAATTTACATCAATTTAATCATATTTCAGAATACACAAATATCATTAATGATTGTATATTGGTCAGAAGTCAGGTTGCATATACGTAGTTGAATGTCATTAACTACATTTAAGTGTAAAAGCAGAGGTCACATATAATCATGTAGTGGTCACATTTGACACTTCTGAGGCAGCTCCCATACACAATCATCATAGGTTGTGATTTATACAGTGGTCATAGGTCACAGAATTTTTTTGCATGGGTCACATAGGTAACATGTGTATATGATTGAATACTGGGGCACATAATGTTGCAACAATGTTAACAGCACAAGTTGCAAACGATTAGTCACATGTGGTTATGCAATGGTCATAGGAGACTAGCACTCAATCTTTCTCGTGTGACACTCTACTTTGTCACGGGTAGGGTTGGAAACGGTTCGGTTATGGGTTGGTTCGGCCAAAACCATAACCACATCACCAATTTTTTGACCATACCATAACCGCATCATAACCACGTAAATCGGTTCGGTTCGATTAATAACCATGAAAATTAATTTTTTTTATAGGTTCATCCATCAAATTGAAAAAAGTCAACGAAAACAAAAACACAATATTCCAAACGAAAATGAAAACATTATCAAACAATATTCCAAATGAAGTTGTTGTGTATCGAAGTTACTTGATTCACTCTTAATTGTTGTGCATCGAAATTACTTGATTCACTCTTCTTCCCCACAAGTCTTACTAGCATAGATCAGTACTCAAAGTTGATTCCAATATAGTAAATAAAAAATGTAAGTAGAGAATATAACGATGCTACCTATTCAGAATGATCTTAACTAAGATTTAAATAAAAAAAATCTACCTCTTCATCAGCTTCCTTCTCGCTAAACATTACACAAGCTCTAGAGTATGATGAAGAAGTAGAATTTTCTACACACAATAGACAAAATTTAACAACAAAAGGATTCGTGCGTGAGTTTGTGGTTTGTGGAGAGTAGGGTTTGTATTTATATACTGTCATACTAATGCTATTATTATGGGCTAATGGTAAGTGGGCTAGCCGGCTAAGTCAGGTAGATGTAATGGAGGGAATTTTATTTTGTGTTATATAGAAAAGTAGTGTAAAGCCCAATTATCAATTCAATTGTGTGTGTGTGTTTTTTTTTATGGCGTAAATACCATACCCGCACCATCACGATCCGGTTTATTAAAATCAAAATCATATCCACCCCATTGCACCATCAGTTTGATTTTTTCACCCCATTCGGTTCGGTTAACCGCGATTTTCGGTTTTGACGGTTCAAATTACCATCCCTAATCATAGGGCACACGTCACATCTTCATAAATAAATGCCACACAAAAAAAATAGTGACAGGTTAGTATTTAACAGGTCAGAGAATGAAATTTTCCTTTATGTCCATCGCATTTCATTGAAACCTGATATTTGTCTTCTTTTGCATACATCCTGGCTGCTTCTAGTTGAAAAAACATTATAACTCAAAAACTAAATTGTCACCAAATCAAATAATGAATGAAAAAATAGGCAGCTCATGGCACTATCGTCACTATGTATCACTAGTTGCCTTTCTCTTCCTCTCTTTATGTTCGAAGTTGTCACACGATGGATCTACTATTGATCCACATATATCTGACGAGATATCCAGTAGTGAAAATTCAGGTACATTTGTTTGTATACCAATTGGTAATGTGACCGACTGGTGTGTACTATCCCTAGCTATGACCTCAATGTTTATCGGATATTTGGCAGGGTCACGATCAATATCCTTTAACGCCATATAGGACAACACATGACTATCATTCTTGATAGTTATTGGAGGTAGATCACTACTCAAAACATACTTCATTGTAACTACCACTGTAACAGGATTCAAACCGAACTCCATCATCACTGTATCCACAAGTTTCTTATACCCGCTGTTACGATCAATCAACGCCAATGATATTTGTGACTCATTCAAGAAGCAAATATGTAAGTGTCCCATTTCTGGATAGTCAAAATACAGATTGTTAGTCACACATCCAATTACAGTTTACAAGAAGAGTATCAAATTACATTGATTCTACCAAAAACTTGTCTTGATCTATTAATCATGGTCACATATTCAATATCATGACACTTGGTTAGAGTAATTAATTATAGTCTTGACAACACATATCATACCACACTTTTGACAAGATTCTGCATGGTCACGTGTTTCTATCTCGTAACCACGGGTTAATGCATTGGTCACAACAATTTATTCGATGGTCACATATTTCTGCATATCTTAAACACAGGTCACAACAGATTTTATTGTGTCTATTTCATACATCACAGACATCTCAGGTCACATACATTTTGATTATGTGCTAGGTGTAGGACACAAATGGTTTCTCAATGGTGTTATGTTTTATTTGATTGTCACATTTTTCTTCATATCTCACAACACAGGTCACATAAATATTGTGTTCAATCACGATTTCAACGATGTACGAAAGTAATGTGAATCTCTATACAATGCACATTCATACCCATCTAATATATCCATGGGCAAGTCACATATTTCAGTCCGTCGATGTCACATATAAATGCATTTCATTCTATTCACATTCTATTCAGAAATGTCATGGAATGAAACTAGATAGTGATACAATTGTGAAAAGATTTCATAATAGGTGTCAATTCACGCTTTGAGAGGATTCGCAAATTTGTAGAAAATCGATGTCATTTGTGAATTAGAATTTAGAATTACATACCCGACATGTATGAAATCTCCGATTCCAGTGACGCTCGAAGAATTGTGATGTCTGTTTACAATTGTTTCTTGGAATCAGATACACTATGATGACGCGATCAATTTCACCTGCGAGATGTGCCGCAATTTCACACCTGTTGGTCCAGATTTCTGGCTTATATTCGACATTCAAGAGATGAATTTGTAAGAGATGGTGAAGATTTGTGTCTTCTGTTCCTCATATGAACCGTGATTTCTAATTGTGGAAAGTGAATCCGTTATGATAAAGCCCATGATTTGATGGTCAGTTGAAGCTGATTTTTAGGAAACTGATTGACATTTACATCTCTCTGGTTTTTAAAACTTTAAACTTTTCTTAGAATTGTAATCACCTATACTTACGCTCGGGTTTATGAGTTTTTCCCATTAAAATATTCCAAGTCCAATATTGAATTTATTTAATAGGCCAGTAAGAGAAAGCCCAAATAATACCTACTGTCCAGTAAACTATCGATCCAAACCCCATCAATCCAACAAAATTAACCCAAAAAATCGAAGGCAGCCCCAAAAAATTTCAATCAGCAATCCACAATATCCAGATCACAAGATTGAGATACCAAATAGATTAATCGGCGATATCCTGGAGCTTAATGTTGGCAGAAAGGAATGGAAATCGTCAACAGTTGTTGGTAGCCCAAAAACCTAGATGGCCAAACAGAGTACTGAATAGATTTGGCGCAACAGGATTTGCATGCACCCTCGCGTGTTCGCTCCACGCTCACTACACCAGAAACGCAGGTGACCAAAGGGCTAATGCCGTCAGCTTCAAGACCGGAACAAGGTTTGTGACCGGGTTAAAATTTAATCCTCAATTACTCTAAATACCAAAGAATCGACGACTTTTCTTAGAAGCTCTGATACCATGATATTAAGAGAGAAAAATAATCTCATGATTTCATACATAGAAAAGTATACTTATATATACAGATTGTGAAGCCGATATTAGGAAGGTATTAAAATAGAAATCCCTATAATTAGGTATCAAACCCTGTAATTGATCTAATTTACATCTTGTAACAATAAGATATTTGTAATAGAAGTAACTACAAGTCTTGTTTTGGTTCTCAACCAGGATAAAATATCTTAGGACTAACAATTAAGGATTCTTTATTTGAGAATCTTTATCAATTATTCTCATATTTGGTTTCTTAATGATAAATTATGGGATTAAAGTAGAAAAATCTCACCCTCAACTTCCCCTCCAATTTATTTCTCTATTTCTTACCCTGATTTTGGGGGTGGGGGTGGGGGGGGGAATGTCGTCATTGTCCTGAACAACTCTGCCATAGCAGTCACTTCTACCGCCCTTCTCTGCACTTCATCTTCTCCACTAACTCTCTATGCTTCATCACACGTACACAACCATAGCAAATCCTCATATGAAAATGTTGTTCAGAATGTTTATCTTGTTTTGTTTAAATACTACAGAGATAATATGTAGAGTCATTTTTCTGGAGATTCTGCTGGTTCTGAAGTTATTTTCCTAGACCAGGTGGATGATAAATTATATATATATTTGGAGTATGTCTCTGGTGGCTACATCCACAAGCTTCTGCAAGAATATGAAGAATTGGTGGAATCAGCTATCTTCAGTTACACTCAACAAATTTTGTCTGGGCTTGCATATCTACATGCTAGAAAAACAGTGCACAGGTAAACCTGATCATCTTCATTTATCAGTTTTTTGCTTATATAATGTGGATGGACATCTCTTTCTCTAAACATTTTTTCACTTACACTTTGCTACAATACCACATATATATGTCAGGGATATTAAAGGAGCTAATATGCATGTGGACCCAAATGGTCGTGTCAAGTTGGCAGACTTTGGCATGGCTAAGCATGTAAGTACACCTTATGTGAATTTCTTAAGGGAACAAAGTACAGAATGGCTTAACGATGTTAACTAGTGGTTGTGACTGCTGATTTGACTTCATAATTAGCATCATGTGACTTTAAATGACTATTTTTTTCGCTTGGAAAGAGATTGAAAAAAATTGTCTCTTACTGTTTAATGTTCTTCCATGCTAAATAGAGATTTACACCCTATAATCGGAGTTACCTTTCATGTACATTTTCTGACTTTGCAGATTTCGGGGCCATCCTATCCATTGTCATTCAAGGGTAGCCCTCAATTGCGGCGTTATTCAAGATTGGGAACAGCAAAGAACTCCTACCAATTTCGGATCACCTATCTGATGAAGGAAAAAAATTTGTGAGGTAGTGCTTGCAGCGGAATACCCTGCATCGTCCTACAGCTGCTCAGCTTTTGGAGTACCCTTTTATGAAGAGTGTTGCACCTTTGGATAAATCAATTTTGGGTTTAACACCTCAAGATCCCCCTCTTGCAGAAACAAATGCTACAAAATCTGCGGTATCTCTCCTTTTATCTTGTGTCTTCACCTTGACTGAGATTTGTAAATGCTTTCTAGTCTGCCTGTGTTTTATTTTTTTCTCTGCCTTTGGTGAGGTGACATTCCCAGTTGTGTGCAGTAATCTGTTATTATCGGGATTGCCTGATATTAATAATATCAAAATCTGAAATGAGTTTTTTTTTTTACGAGTTCATCTACACGACGTATCAAACTTTGTGTCTCGTGTGGAAATCGAAACCTTATTTTATAGCTGCTGGACGAAGTTTGCTTCACCTAAGTTGATGTACCTTGGAGCATCCCAGGGAACCCCATTAATCCCCAAAGTCCAATTGCTAGTTGAAACATTTTTGACAACTGTGGAATAGTTTTCTATGACCCCTAAACTTCACAACGATGGGGGGTGAAGATAATCCTGGCTCCACTTCAGGATTATAAACTACCGTTTCCTTACCTAGGGAACAACTTTGGTCTGTATTGCTACTTATAGAATCATCAGAGAGAGCGAGAGAGATCCAACAATCTTGAGCATATAGAAACAAATTGAAAAGCCTTCTTCTTTCTCTTTTGAGATTCATTTCTTATGCACTGTTTACGTGCGTTTGCATGCACGTGTGATTTCAGATTGAAGAAAGAATGTTGCCATTTATATTTGTTAATATTTTTTTCAAAAGCATTATAAAATATAAAGTACATATTTGTCTATGATTGTTATTTGAGGTTTTCTCGCATGGACACATTTTAATTGCTACTTGGTTTATGAATTATCTGTAGGGTATTGGACAACTGAGAAGCCTTCAGCCCTTGAATTCTGAAAGACTTGCTATACATTCATCTCGAGTATCAAACTCTAATTTTTACTCTCTCTCTCTCTCTCTCTCTCTCTCTCCCTCCCTCCCTCCCTCCCTCTCTCTTCCAGGTGCATATCTGCACAACACTTCTCCCTCCCATTCCCCATCCCTAATCTCACCTTTGGATAAAAGTTGCAAGAATACCAATAGTTGCATAAAATCTTCCTACTATTTCTACAATTGATGTCAAGGGGAAACTAATAGTTGTTTCCTTCCAACTGAAACTAAGCCCCTGTTTGGCCTGCATTTTTTAAAACTCATTTTCGTCCAAATTTATTTTCAACCACACATTTCATGTACCCTATAACTGTAACGCCCCGACCCCTTGTGGACCGGAACGCTACTTACTTTACTTAACTAACCGGTGGTTTAGTCATAGAAGAATATGTTTTAGCGGAAGCTTAATTTTTACAATGATAATTTTAACAACAACCTTTCGAATACTTTAAATAAAACACTGAATAAAAAAAATATCAGAACGTAATTTATTTGAAGAAAACACAACTTGTTCTCGCGTTCAACATTATTCAAATACTTTAAAGAAATAACATTGAAAACGTTCACAAAAATAAATCTAAATAACTTGTTCACCGGGTTTTCCATTGGCTCGTTACACCACTCTCCATCTTTTCCATCATCCAGACCCAAGGTAGAATCATATCAATCTATACAGAAGGGGTTAAACCCGTGAGTTAAACAAACTCAATAGATATCATTGGTGCATTCGTGATCAAGCTATATATTTCAAAGCTGTAACTTTAAAAGCCTTTTCATAGTAGGATTTTCGGTAGAATCTCAAACACGTAGAGTCATGACTTAACACGACACCTCGACCGGAAGTACATGCCGTATCCGGAGGTACCATTAGACATGGAGGTGTATGCCGTACCAGAGGTACCATTAGACATACAAATATTAACATGAATTTTCATTTGCTAGAAACTTATAACTTAACACGAATTAACACTTTACACCTCTACCTACCTTGATTGATGCCTTGAACCTTGTTGAAAAATGCACTCCTTTGATGTTTAAAAAAAACACTCCGTTGAGAATTGATGCTTGGAAAACACTTCTTGATAGCACCAAAACTTCTAGAAAAAACTAATTTTCCTCCCTCTCCTTTCTCTTTTTTTCTAAACTTGAAAACTCTCTCTTTTATGCTTAGAAACTTTTGTCTTGGTGTGAAAAATGTGTATGCATTGGGGCCTATTTATAGGTGAAAATCTCATAACTTAAGGGCAAGTGAAGGGCCTAATACTCATTAATACGGGTATAATTTATGTGGGAGTTATAGGTTTAAGAAGGTGCTAGAAAATCGTGTAGGAATTTGACTTTTCATATTTCGCGTACTTCAATTGATACTGTACATCTTTTAGTATTTCAATCATAACTTCTTCTCCCAATATCCGATTGAGGTAATTCAAAGTGCGTTGGAAATCTAACTCAAAGAGCTACAACTTTTCTTTAGATATCATTTTCCAAATCGAATTTTTTCTATGTCGTAAATGGGTCTCAAATGAGACTAAAAATCTGAAGTATACTTTTAGCCATCCAATATTCATATCTTAGTGCCACTAAAGTGTTTAAAATTATTTGGGGTTCTACATTCCCCACACCTTAATTAAAATTTCGTCCTCGAAATTTACCTTCTGATTGGGCGAATAGTGTTGGATACTTGTTTTTGGCTTCCTCTTCCCCTTCCCAAGTGGCCTCTTCTATTTCATGATTATTCCATTGTATTTTGACCAATTGAATTTCTTTGTTCCTTAGTTTATGCACCTTTCGATCCAATATCCTAACTGGTAGCTCTTCTTAGGATAAGTCCTTTTGTACTTTCACGGACTGATAGTTCACTACATGATTAGGATCATGCACATATTTCTTTATCATTGATACATGGAACACGTTGTGCACTGCCGATAACCCAGGTGGGAGAGCTAACCGATAGGCTACATTTTCGACCCTATCAAGTATCTCGAATGGTCCGATATAGCGGGGTAAGTATACCTCCATCGGTGCCACTTTCAGAAACACTTTTTCTCCAACTTTGAATTCTAAATCCTTCCTCCTTGTATCCGCATAGCTCTTCTGTCGATCCTGTGCTGCCTTTATCTTTGCACGGATCTTATCGATTGCCTCAACTGTCCTTTCAATTATTTCTGGTCCCAAAACTCTCTTCTCCCCGACTTTATCCCAATGAACAGGGGACCTACATCTTTTGCCAAGAGAGCTTCGTACGGTGCCATCTCGATAGTTGCTTGGAAGCTGTTATTATATGCGAATTCTACTAGGGGTATGTATGACTCCCAACTACCCCTAGATCTAAAACACATGCTCTCAGCATGTCTTTCAAAGTTTGGATGGTTCTTTCAGATTGACTATCGGACTAAGGGTGATATGCTGTACTAAAGTTCAGCTTCGTTCCCATAGCTCCTTGTAGACTTTTTCAAAATTTGGACGTGAACCTTGGGTCTCTGTCAGATACAATGGACACAGGTACGCCGTGTAATCTCACAACCTCCTTAATGTACAACTGTGCCAATTGGTCTAAACTGAATGTCATTTTCACTGGAAGAAAATGAGCTGACTTTGTTAATCGATCCACTATTACCCATACAGCGTTGTTTCCTCTTGCTAACTTCGGGAATCCAACCACAAAGTTCATTGTGATATTTTCCTATTTCCATTCGGGTATGTCCAGTAGATTTAACAATCCAGCCAATCATTGGTGTTCAGCCTTAACCTGTTGACATACCATGCACTTTTTCACGTACAACCCTATACTTCTTTTCATATTTCTCCACCAAAATGTATCTCGGAGGTCTTGATATATTTTCGTACCACCGGGATGTGCGGTGTACGGGGTGAAATGGGCCTCTTTCAATATCTCGTTTCTCAAGGCTTCATCCTTAGGCACACAAATTCTCCCCTTAAACATCAGTGCCTGATCCGAAGCTATTCCAAAATCCTTTCTCTTATCAGTACCAAGTTCATTCTTGATCTTCAACAAAAATGGGTCAATTCCTTGTGTCTCTATAATTCGATCTCTAAGAGTAGGTCGAATTATCAAAGCTGCTAGACGAGCAGTGACTTGTCCTGGTATGGTAACCACTTCGATCTGCAACTTTTCCAAGTCCTTAACTAACTCCATTCGAAAAATGGGTAGTGACGCCAACTGTCCCATTGATTTTCTACTTAAGGCGTCGGCCACAACATTAGCATTATATGGATGGTAATGGATAGTGCAATCGTAATCATTCACCAATTCCAACCATCGTCTTTATCGCATATTCAATTCCTTCTGTGTGAATAAATATTTGAGACTCTTGTGATCTGTGTAGATATTGCACTTCCCTCCATACAAGTAGTGTCGCCATATCTTCAAGGCATGTACTACCGCCGCAAGTTCTAAATCATGCGTCGGGTAGTTCTGCTCATGTTTCTTCAATTGTCTTAGGCTATCACTTTTCTATTCTGTATCAGCACACATCCCAATCCTTGCTTGGATGCATCACTGTATATAACAAACCCTTCCGTACCCTTAGGTATTGTTAACACGGGTGCTGATATCAACCTCTGTTTAAGTTCTTGGAAACTTTGTTCACATTTATCCGTCCATTGAAATTTTACTCCCTTCCTCGTAAGTTGCGTCATTGGTCCAGTTATTTTGGAGAATCCTTCTATGAATCTTCGATAATATCCTGCTAATCCTAGAAAGTTCCGTACCTCGCCAGCATTAGTTGGTGCTTTCCAGTTGGTTACTGCTACCACTTTCGCTGGATCTACCTCAATCCCTTCGGCAGTGACTATATGTCCAAGAAATCCAACTCGTTTAAGCCAGAACTCACACTTCTTAAATTTGGCATACAACTTCTCCTTGCGTAATATCTCTAATGCTATTCTTAGGTGCTCTTCATGTTGCTCCTTACTCTTGGAATATATCAGAATGTCATCAATGAAGACTATAACAAATTTAACCAAGTACTGATAAAATACACGATTCATCAAGTCCATGAACACTGCAGGTGCATTGGTTAGCCCAGACGGTATCATTGTAAACTCGTAGTGTCCATAACGAGTTCTGAAAGTTGTCTTAGGTATATCCTTTGACTTTACTTTCAATTGATGGTATCCCGATCGTAAGTCAATCTTGGAAAATACCTTAGCTCCTTTCAGTTGATCTAACAGATCCTCGATTCTCAAGAGTGGGTACTTATTCTTGATAGTTAATCGATTTAACTCCCTATAATCGATGCACATCCTCATGTTTCCATCATTTTTCTTCACGAACAACACCGGCGCACCCCATGGAGATACACTTGGTCGTATAAAGCCCATATCTAGGAGTTCTTGCAACTGCTTCTTTAACTCTTGTAGTTCCTTCGGGGCCATTCGATATGGGGCTTTTGACACTGGTGCCGCTCCTAGAATTAGGTCTATGGTGAATTCCACTTGCCTATCTGGTGGAATACCAGATAGATCTTCTGAAAACACATCTACGAATTCCCATACTATTGGTACGTCTTCAACCTTTATCGTCTCTTGTTTCCCTCCTGAGATGTTTACTAAATATCCTTGACATTTTTCTTTTCTCAACATCTTCTCAGCTTGTAAAGTCGATACTAGTCGAATAAGGGGTTTCGTCTTCATTCCAAGGAACGAAAATGGTTCCTCTCCTGATTTCTAAAATGATACCTCCATTTCCTTACATCGGATGGTGGCGTAATTACAACCCAACCAATACATGCCTAGTATTACATCAAAATCCTTCATTTCTATAATGTATAGGTTCGCTTCCATTGGTTTTCCCTCAACTTCAATACTTACTGATTTGGCTATTCTATCAGTACTCAAAGGGTTGCATGAAGGAATGCTAACCTCTAATGTACCTTCCGACTTATCACACGTAATACTAGATTTAGCTATAAAAGTTGTCAATACAAAGGAGTGTGTGGCTCCTGAATCAAACAATACATAAGTAGGCATATTGGCTATCAATAAAGTACCTACTATGACGTTCGAGTTTTCCTCTACATCTTTCTGAGTCATTGCAAAAACTCGTGCTCTCCCTTTCTGGTTCTGGTCATTGTTATCATCCTTCTTCGGGGTAAATATGGGGCAATCCTTAAAAATATGCCCTGGCTTGCCACATCTGAAACAGACATTCTTCCCTTGCAAACACACGCCACGATGCGTCTTTCCACACTTAAGACATGGCTCTATAACTGGCACAATGCTCTTGTTGGCATTGGCTCCGCCATTAACTTTCTTGTTCTACCACTTGCCCTTTCCCTTGTCCTGGCTATTCCATTTCCTTTTACCTATACTGTCATTGTCCAGTTGATTGAACAGTTGACTATGTTGCTCGGCGCTAGTCTTTTGGTACAGATAGCATGAGCTCTTTCCAGCATTTCATGGTATGAGGTGAAACGATGAGACATAAGTATCATACTTATATCTGGGTTCAACCCTTGTTCAAACCTCTTGACTTTCTTGTCCTCCGTATCCACCAGATGTGGAGCATACCTTGAAAGTTGGTCAAACTTCCTTTCATACTTAGTCAGGGACATAGTCCTTTGCTTGAATTTGGAGAAATTCACTTTCTTTGTGATCCCTTAAAGACTGTGGGAAGTACTTGTCCATTACTTCCTCTTTAAATCGCTCCCAAGTCAATTTCGCTTGTTGCTCTAGGGTCTTCATCCTTGACATCGAGTCCCACCAGTGGCTTGCATCATCGAAGAATATAAACTCAGCACACTGGACCTTCTGGGCATCCGTACACCCTATTAATCGGAATGTTCTCTTCAATTTACGAAGCCACTCCTCGACTGCAAGTGGATCAGCTGCTCCATTGAAGGTAGGGGGCTTGTGTCTTCTAAATTGCTCGACCACTGAAGTATGGGTTGGAAGAGCATTAGGAGCTAGTGATAGGGGTTGCGCCTGGTTCGGGTTTTGCCTGCCAAGGTCTTGGACCGCTTGGAGGAGATCTCTTATCAAGTTGGTTTGGTTTGTGCAGGCCATTTTCCTTTAGACAAAACGTATGGTTCTTATTAGTTTCATACTTCGAATTCTAACAAAGAAGATAAAGTTTTATTTCTTGACATAAAGGAAGTTGTTACAAGGATTTAAATCTAATCCCCATAAGTTCTACGAATCTTCTTTGGTGGAGCCTCATCTCCAGAGGAGTCTTCCGCCTCAGGTCCGGATTCTATGTCCATCTCAACCTGTGGCTCGGGCTCAGGATCATTCCCTTCTTCAGGCTCTTCTTCTTCATCAAGTTCAATTACTATCTCCGGTTGAGGTTCTAAGTTTTCCCTCCATAGGTCTAGGAGTGATTGGCAATACACTTCAAACTCAAATATATTTGGGTGCTCCTCTAGCATTACATCCCTAACCGTGACTCTCATATCTCCCCATTGAGGTGGAAGTGAGTGTACGAGGTTATTTATAGCCTCAATATGCGTTATCTTCATTCCAGCATTCACCGCTGTCATGCATCTCTCATAGACATCATGTATATGTTCGTCAAGTGGACGGAGTAGATCAGTCACGTAATTCTCATAGGACTAAATGGCGATTCTACGGTTCAATGCTTCTCTATATGCCCTAACCGTTCTACGAGCCATATCTATTGCATTTTCACATATCATGCACTTTTTTTTTTTACTCTTGAAAAAATGGCTACTGTTTCATAACATTCTACCTATAAATTCTAGCTCAATGCGTATCTTTTGAAAAATAAAACACATCTTTCAAATCATTTCTTACTGGCATAGTATATCTTTGAAAATAAGCATAAGTTGTATCATAGCATCGCAAAGTATCATAACATAGTCTTTTCATGAAAACATTAACTTTGAACATACCTGGGCCGTAAGATGAAATTGATGGATGGATACAAGATGCCATGGAGTATCTTAGACTTTTTCATTTTTTTTTTTAAAAAAAAGCATACTTGGTCTACAGAACCGGCTAAACCGTGCTCTGATACCACGCTGTAACGCCCCGACCCCTTGTGGACCAGAACGCTACTTACTTTACTTAATTAACCGGTGGTTTAGTCATAGGAGAATATGTTTTAGCGGAAGCTTAATTTTTACAATGATAATTTTAACAACAACCTTTCGAATACTTTAAATAAAACACTGAATATAAAAAATAACGGAACGTAATTTAAAAACACAACTTGTTCTTGCGTTCAGCATTATTCAAATACTTTAAAGAAATAAAATTGAAAACGTTCACAAAAATAAATCTAAATGACTTGTTCACCGGGTTTTCCATGGGCTCGTTGCACTACTCTCCATCTTTTCTATCATCCAGGCCCAAGATAGAATCATATCAATCTATAGAGAAGGTGTTAAACCCGTGAGTTAAAAAACTCAATAGATATCATTGGTGCATTCGTGATCAAACTATACATTTCAAAGCGGTAACTTTAGAAACCTGTTCATAGTAGGATTTCCGGTAGATACCAAACACGTAGAGTCATGACTTAACACGACACCTCGACCGGAAGTACATGCCGTATCCGGAGGTACCATTAGACATGGAGGTGTATGCCGTACCAGAGGTACCATTAGACATACAAATATTAACATGAATTTTCATTTGCTAGAAACTTATAACTTAACACGAATTAACACTTTACACTTCTACCTACCTTGATTGATGCTTTGAACCTTGTTGAAAAATGCACTTCTTTGATGTTTAAAAAAAAAACACTCCGTTGAGAATTGATACTTGGAAACACTTATTGATAGCACCAAAACTTCTAGAAAAAACTAATTTTCCTACCTCTCCTTTCTCTTTTTTTCTAGACTTGAAAACTCTCTCTTTTATGTTTAGAAACTTTTGTCTTGGTGTGAAAAATGTGTATGCATTGGGGCCTATTTATAGGTGAAAATCTCATAACTTAAGGGAAAGTGAAGGGTCTAATACTCATTAATACAGGTGTCATTTATGTGGGAGTTATAGGTTTAAGAAAGTGCTAGAAAATCGTGTAGGAATTTGACTTTTCATATTCCACGTATTTCGGTTGATACTGTACAGTTTTTAGTATTTCTATAATAACTTCTTCTCCTGATATCCGATTGAAGTAATTCAAAGTGCGTTGGAAAGCTAACTCAAAGAGCTACAACTTTTTTTTAAATATCATTTTCCAAATCGAATGTTTTCTATGTCATAAATGGATCTCAAATGAGACTAAAAATCTGAAATATACTTTTAGTCATCCAATATTCATGTCTTAATGCCACTAAGGTGTTTAAAATTATTTGGGGTTCCTACAATAACTTCTATCAACTTTTCAACCACACTTTATCAAAATATACTAAAAATCCTATTTTTAGCAAAACCAAACAGGAGCTAAAATAAATGGAACTTGTGTATATAATCATGTCATGAAGACAGAATAGAGCAATTAACATATTTTGACTTCTTCTCTGATTGTATCTTTTATATTCCAAGGAATGTATCATGCCCAGTCTCTCCAGTTGGGAGTCCTCTTCTCCATCCAAGGTCGCGTAAGCCCCTAAACGGGTGGATCTCTCCCTCGTTGATAGCTAGCTCCCATACCCCATCGGGTTCGTACATACCTCTCACCGGGTGGTTCCGTCCGATTCCATCACCTCAGTCAACCTATATTGGCGCAAGAGGGTTTTTGTTACTGGCCAAACCACCTCCCAAGTTCTTGCAACAATAGTCCTTCCTACTGGGTCCCAGACATTCTCCAGAGGCTGCAGTCGGGTTCTCAAGCTTTCAGTGATCTGATGTCCTGCGATAGTGATGCTCTTGGAAAGCAGTTTGGTAGGGAGACCAACAATGGAGAACTTTATGGACAGACAGTATTGGCTCGTCTTTTGTCTCCACAACTCTTTTAAGGGATCTGTGAAGTTGTATCCATCGCTCGATCCTTCCTCTCCATTGGCAAGCTACTGCATCAATGGAGCATAACTCCATTTATTATCACAGACAGCATTCAGGGGAAGCTTGCCAAGTGGACATTGTTTTCTTCTACATCAGAGATCGTTATGAATAAAATCATCACATAAGATGAGCTCCCAGATGACGTCTGGATGAAGATTTCTACCAACGGTGTCCACATAGCTCTGGTAGTGGCATCACCTTGCTTTTACGACAAAGCATTGAGTTTGAATGTGGACATCCTTGATAAGAGGAAGAATACATCCAGCAATTAGAATAGTCTCTAGATACTGTTATTTCACTGTCTCTTCGAGTTCAAATGAAAGGTTAATTCTTGGGGATGATAGTTTGGATTGTATAGCTGATTCTTAACTAAATCGTTGGCCTTAAGATGTATATTTATATTATAAACATCGAGGCAAAGCAAGATTGATCCACCACAATAAGTAGCTGTAGAACTTCTGTGGCGTGTTCTAGTTTTTTTCCTTTGCACCGGGCAGTTGTGACCAATACTCTGTACTAAACATGCTGTCCTTGTTTCAATCTGCAGCTACTGAATAGAAAATGACGATTATGAAGTGAAATGCATTTTGTTAGTGAAAGAATTGGCATTGCATCACCTCTTATTTTGACCTGTTTTATGACTGCAGATGTGGGGAATTTACTGTGCAGTTTCTGCTATTTGTTCTTTTAACTTTCTCATGTTGAAGGTTATTTCAATAAAGCATCATGATTTAGAGGAATTATTGAGCGAGGAGAAACCGATACAAGATTTTCTAATATACTGTAAAATCAAAGATGCATGTTAATTATTAATATAATACCGAACAGGGTCAATATGAAGGTTACATTTCTATAATTTAGAAGCTAAGTTTTACATTGATCAATAAGAGAAATGGTAAAATCCCACAACTTCTTTGCTAATTCAAGATCATTAGCTTGTGAGCTAACTTCTGCCAAGTTACAGTTCGCGTAGTATCTACCATTCACGCCTTTAACATCAGGATGCAGTGCCACGTAGCACGTCGTTGCGGCCCCCTAAAATTGTAAGAATAGAGGTCATAATTAAGTTCTGGATATTAAATCACAAATCTAGAGACTAAGAATATAAGCAGCAGAGTTTCAACTTCAAAATCTTATAATAAAAGAAACCAGTGAATTTCCAATATAAATGCACTATTGACTCTTTTCAAGGGAATGAAATGATTGACTTCAGGAAGATTTACAATTTTCTGTCCTGCAAAGATGGCAAATACCTGCTGAACATTTTTCATCACATGCTTGCCAAGAATATCAACAAGGCCTGCAGTGAAGATGAGTATTTGTTCAGATTCAAAAATTGAAATAATTTCCACGTTTAACTAATACACTGAGTACTTAGATTGCAAAGTTCAAGAATAGATTGATAGAATTATTCTTCGACAAGAGATATTTGAGGAAATTCTTTATGGAATAGTAAGCTCTTTAACATTGATAAGATAGAGTGCTAGAGACTTCTAAGGTTGCTTGTAGGATTGAAGGGCTTAACCCAAGGCAGAATAGGCAAAACACAAAGGCTTCATTTTCGAATGAACCCGCTCTCAAATTGTATGTATCAATGTCATTGTATAGCACGGGAAACTGTTGAGAAGGTAAACATCATAGAGAACACAACTTACAGAGTAATCCCATTGCCCTGAAGGGGGATTGTTAAGCACACATACGACATTGTTTTCAAGGAAAAGTCGTATAGTTCAGTCTTTACTAAACTTTGGGCCTAAAACTCTGAGGTTGATTCAATTTAAAATATTTGCAAGAGCACCTAGGAAGAGTTGGAAGACATTACCACTGATAAAGCTGTGATGACGAAAAAGATTGGTGGCAATTGCTCCAGGATGAAGTGAGTTAGCTGTTATCTCCACCTTTTCTTCCTTCGAAAGAACTTGACCAGATCATTATACTCACAATGGCATCAAACTAAGGAATGCACATGCAGGACAATGCTACTTGATGATGATTTTAATATACCCTTTTCAAGACTTGGAACAATTTAGATAGCTTTCCATTCATTAGCATGCAGCACATTAGCTAGCATTATTAGATGAAATGGCAACAAACTTTATAGATGACTTCCTTTCTACTATCTGTAAAGCCAGGTGCAGTACTTAAAAAGTAATAGTTTCTTTCTTGAGCTCATTAGGGTTCAGAGCAATGGCTGATAGTTGAAAAAAGTGCAATTGAAAGGTCATTCCATCATAGTAAATCATGCAGATAAAATCTCTCTAAAAGAATTATGTCCAGTGTCTGTCAAATGTTATAAATAAGTCACATGTTTAAACTTTTCTCCAGATATTCGAAAAATAAGCCAAAGTACCTGCAAACGCCTGGCTAGTTCATTAGCATGCAGCACATTAGCTAACTTTGATTGTCCATATGCAGATAGACTGTTGTATCTGTGTGTCATCACAAGCACCAAATAAAGTTTATCGCAGGAATGAAGTCAACCTATTAACACCTGAGAAAAGGATTAAATGAGTCTGAAGAGCGTGTTCTTATGCTCGGTGGTCAAAAAGTTTCCTAACTTGAAAATTTTAGGGAAGTAGTTTCTGTATCATTAGGATATTGACAATAACCTGCAGGAGATGTGAAGAAACATACTATACTATACAATCTGGCACAATACATTCCACTCTTCCTGATTAAGGGTTTTGACTTGCAAAATACACTCTAAAATTGATTAATCATGGAAGGCACCAAACCCTAAAAATTGACTTGGCATAAACTGTGGACAAACCTCTCAATCACCATGAAAGATGCAATGTTGATTGTGACAAACTTGATAACAGACGAAAAGGAAACTATGTTACCCCGTTTGATCATTAATCTTACTGAAGCGGATTCCTTCAGGGTATGAAAACTTGTGCCGCCGTGACGAGATATTAACGATCCTGCCCTCTTGACTACTTTTACGAGCTGTTTTCTTAATGGTTTCGAGCAATAAATTAGTCAAAAGAAAATGTCCTGCAAGAAGAGATAGTATAAGAACCATCATGTTATGAAATTGGCGGATAATGGAACAAAACTAGGCCATTTATTACTACAATTATCAAGAGATGCAAAAATTTCTGCATTACATAAAACATATCTGGTCGAGCTACTAAATAAGCTAGAGATTCCACTCATGCATCCAAAAATTTAGTTTCGGGTATTGATGAACTAAAGGATCAATAATTGAATCCAAAATCATCATTTAGGAGTTAAATCAGAAGTCTTTATTGGCCAGTTCGGTAAGGATTTTGAGAATTGATTTTTTGATCGTTAGAAGAAAAGTGGAGGCCACCTGTGAGAGAAGAAGTCAAAAATGACGACTGAAATAGTGAAATGACGGTAAAAAAATCAAATTTTTGGAGGTAAAAAATCACTCCCAAACGGGCTCTATATATTTTTCTTTTTAATTTTTCACTTTATGTTGAACATCAATGTAACACATCTTACCCACATGGTTTGTTGCAAACTGCAGCTCTATGCTGTCTTTGGAAAGCATGAAAGGTGTTGCCATCACTCCTGCATTGTTACTTGTGAACAGGAATATAAATTACTTATCAATGTTTAGGTATATTAAACCATTTTAAGAGTTGTAGTCAATACAGTAAAACCTTCATTGTTCAGCAACTCAATACTGATGCTAATTAGCAAGGCCATGCATATACAGAGAATATGCAATCTTTGGGAAATAAAATGCATAAAATTTAGCGCAATTAAAAAATAAGATGGAGAAAAGGAAACAGTAGGATTATATTGTTCAGGGAGTATACATGTCTTTGTAATCTTTGTTTTGCTCTGGCACAACTGGAATCCTCACTATAATAGCATTGTTTAAGGCAATATGCTTAACCCTCGTTAAGTTCATGATTGCAAATAAAAAAGAACTCCTCTAGATTCTAAGAATCGTGATCTAACAAATCAGAAGCATCATTTAGTTATAGCAGAACCTAAAACTATGCAACTAATTTAGATCAAAAGTTTGGATACGAGGATGGGAGAAAAAATTACTTGCTTATGCCCCTACATACTACCAATTTGATAAATATACAAGAGCAACTAAATTAGCATCCACAAGAACAAATACAACTTATAGTTTTATCCATGCTTCTCTTACACAAGTACATTTAGAGGAAGGCCCAAGGAATTGAACTCTGAAGCGAACTTCCTTACTGAAGCAATTGAACTGAGATCCAACTCCATGGCATCAATTCTAGCTTTCGGAACTTCTTTAATGATTGTTTCTTTGACCTCATTACCGGCAGAGAGGTTTCTGACGGCCATGATTACATGGACTCCACGTAATGCAAGAACCCTCGCAGTTTCCGCTCCAATACCACTTGAAGCTCCTGTAGTGGTAGTAGACATGAATGAAATGAAGATCAACACGAGCAAAATGTCTCCCTATAGGATCTCACAGCTACTGAATATATCTGGTAAAGAATCCCGTTTTTCATAAATTCTTTTCTTCCCTCTACTTTCTTTATCATTATTCCATCCAAATACCAATTCAATGAAATAGGTTAGAAATTTTCTTGCACCATACATATTTTTAATCAGATTCCAGGGAAGGCTTCTAGCACCATAGTAATAGAATTACAAAAATGAATTTTGCAGTTAATAGAGAATTATCTTTCTGCGGCTATCCATGGCACCGCATCCCAATGGAAAAAATCCCCGGCAAATATATCCGGGTTGATCTTTTTTTTCCGTAAAATATCTAGTATCATTTGCATTTTTAGTCTACAAGAACTGGTAAAAGGATTCAAATGTCCACATTAAATAACCTTGTTTGAAAGGCTTAGATGATTGCAAGACAGATTCATTTTTTCACCAAAACCCGACAAGTACGGAATTTTCGCAAATAAGTATCGCTTTGCATGCTTAAAACTACTTAATCTTTAAGTCTTAAACAGTGAAACGAATTTATTTATTCAAACTATATCTTGACCATCCAGATTGTCAATTGAGCGAGCCTTAGCCATTCAAACACGGATAACCAGCATAACCCACCCTCAACAAACACCTAAAAAGGCTGTTACCGTGAAATTAAGAAGCAAAACAATAATAATTAGAAGAAGAATTGAAAATAACAGTATCTGTAGTATTTATTTTGAAGATAAGGAGAAAGAAAGAAACCTGTAACAATGGCAGTGAGATCAGACCCATCAATTCCTTGTGTGACATCTTCAGCTGTAGAACTAGCTGAAAACCCTGACGGCCCTTTTCTGTTGAATAACCACATCTTTGATCTTTGTATTCCTTTCAACTTCACTGCAAAAGTAATTTTGCAATTGTGTAGAGCTGTTTGGGTTTTAAAATTAGGGAAAATTGCACAGAGGTCCCTAATCTTTTCAATTTTTGTAAACTTTATTATAACATTCAATTTGTGTCAACGAACATCCTAACATTTCAGAAATATGATTTGGGGTCCAAACAGATAGAAACCATCCATTTGACCATTATTCGACTAAAAAAATGACTTTGACCAAATTTTGTCAGGGTAAAATGGTAACTTAGTTAATTTCATATTATAAAAAACCAAACAAAATTAGAAAAATGTAAAATAAAAAACCCAAACACTCAAAACCATATAGGTCTCTCTTCTTCTTCTTCTCTAACGAGCCCCACCTAAAACAACACCACCATCACCTTTGACCTACATTGCCTCCACAGCCACCACAACTCCCCTCACCACCACCCATTACCAGTGTTGGCATCCTCCACCACCATCGCATTTGCCATTGTACATTTGAAAATAAACCAAAAAAACTCACCCCCATACTCGAAAATCAAATCCCAAAAATTTGTTCGACGGCCATTGTCGCTACGCACACGATGTCACACCTAAATTGATACCACCCACAGCCAAGACTGAAATGGTTGTCAAATCTTCTACCCAAAACCGAAGTCAAAGATCTAAGAATCGAATCTTCACCAATCACTATGTCATGGATTGGGTCATCTATTTTATTTATCTAGTTGGGCTTGTATACTAAGCTAGCCCAAGCCCTATAGGTTGTTTTTGTTCTACATATAGCTTGACTTTGAAGACAATGAGGGTCGTTGAATTGATGAATTGAAATTGGCTACTGCCGTCTATCCTCTTCTCGGTGCCTCCGGTTCTTCTTCTTCTCTTCCTCTCTGCTTTTCCTGTTTCTCCCTTTCTGATAAACTCCTTCTTTCTCTGTTTTCTGTTTAACTTTGTTATTTCTATGTAAACTTCAGCCAATTAATATAGTTACAATTTGGGTTATTGAATCTTGAGTAATTACAAGTTATATTGTGTAGCTTACGTTTATAGCTTCTTGTTATTGGTTGAATTTTGGTTGAAGTTGAGCTCCAACCATGACAAATTGGTTTCAGAGTAGTACAAAAGCTGGGAAATGGGAGCTCTGGTCAAAAATCAGGGAGAACAATTTAAAGGGTTTATGAATGAGACTTGAAATTCATGGGGTCAAATGTTGAAGGGGCTCTACACTAGGCAAGACAGGATGGAGCAATTGATGGAGGAAATGAATTGATAATTTCAATGTTGACTAAAATGGTTGAGGGTAAACTAGACTCCAAAGATCAATCCAACCATTACAAGTGTTCTGTTGTGGACAGAGATGAAATGCCGATGGTGGAAGGTGAAATGGCTGTTTCTAATATTGGGGATTTAGAACTTGGTAAAAAGAGTTCAAAAGGGCAGGTTCATGAATTAGATGGTGATATGGGAGTTGTTGAAACCCAGTCAACGAAAGCTTTATACGATGAGTATGCTGAAGATAAATGATTGGTTAATGAATATAGCTTACTAGTGGAAACCCAAGTGGTGCAGGAGACGGATATAAATCTGGATATTGATGTGCTTGCTTCTGGTGGCAATTTCAGTCAATATGCTCAATCTTTGCCAAAGTATTTAGGAAATACTAGGCTTCCTAAGGTTGATTTTCCCCACTTTGGAGGAGAAGGACCCAATGAATGGCTTGGGAAGGCTAGGAAATATTTCCAGATGCACCAAGTCCCTGACGAACTTAGGTTGGGAATTGCGAAGAAGTTCTTGGAAAGGAAAGCTTATATATGGTTTTATGGCTTCATCTTCAATCATCCCATTGCTGATTGGGACATGTTTTCAAGTAAGGTTTGTGAACGATTTGCTGAACACAATGTTGAGGAAGAAGACATGGAAATGGAAACTGATGAGATCGGAAATCCGACTCTTAGCAATGGTAATCATCATGAAAATGAGGTTGCAGTTATTAGTGCGCTGAAGGTTGAAGGGGAAAGAAGTGGGAATGTAGTTTTTTCTAGATAAGCCCCACTTGAACGACGATGAGAATGCAATGGAGATGAAGTTCTAAAGACAGAAGCTAGTGCCAAGGGCCATAAGTTCACAGAGTGGGCTCTTAAATGTATAAGTGCCCACTCTCATTACCAGGAAAATAGAGACACAGTGGGCTACAACTCTGCTACTGAGATTCAGCTACAACTATTTGCTTTCAAGACCTTTGTCGACCTTGCTGGCAACCATCTTACGGGGAAGGATTTTACTGAAACATTTGATGCAAAATACTTCCATTTGTACTCTTCTCTAATTCAATTGATCATGGTTGGGCATCTGGTATATCAGCAACTTCTATCCAAGGGTTGTCGAGCATGCTAGTTGAATGTGGGGCAAATAATGTCAACCAAGCACATGTCACTTTGCGCTACCTGCTTAATCCAAGGGTAGTGAAGAGAATGAGGCAACAAATTTCGTACAAGATGACATCCCAACTTTGAACTTTGAGGACAAAGTTAATTTAAGGGGAAGGGATGTCATGGATTGGGCCATCTATTTTATTTATCTACTTGGGCTTGTATAGTGGGCTAGCCCAAGCCCTATAGGTTGTTTTTGTTCTACATATAGCTTGGCTTTGAAGACAATGAGGGTCGTCGAATTGATGAATTGATATTGGCTACTGCCATCTATCCTCTTCTATGCCTCTTCTTGGTGCCTGCGATTCTTCTTCTTCTCTTCCTCTCTGCTTTTCGTGTTTCTCCCTTTCTGGTAAGCTCCTTCTTTCTCTGTTTTCTGTTTAATTTTGTTATTTCTATGTAAAGTTTAGCCAATTAATATAATTATAGTTGGGTTATTGAATCTTGAGTAATTACAAGTTATATTGTGTAGCTTGAGTTTATAGCTTCTTCTTATTGGCTGAATTTTGGTTGAAGTTGAGCTCTAACCATGACATACTACCGTCACTAGTGATTGTCAAATTCCCATAACCACAAATTGAATATGATAAAGTCGAAAAATGAAAATTAAAACTGTTACAAATCTTCAATAGATTTATGAAAGAAAAATCTGATTCAGGTGCTTTTGAGCATCGATGCGACATTGTGATGTGGCGATGAAGACGGCAGCTGACCTTTGGATGGCGATTTTGAGCACCAGTGTGGATGGGAGTGGGGTAAAAGTTGAAGGTGGATTTTGTTTCAAGGGTGCCCATCGGCTTCTGGGTTTTTCCTCAGAGTCGGGGGACGGGGTTAGTTTCTTTCTTTTTTTTTCATTATTTTATATTAAATTTGAGGAGTTACTCTTTTTGCCCTTTTCAAATTTGGTCAAATCAATTTTTTGGTCAATTAATGATCAAATGGATGGGTTTCCATCTATTTGAAACCTAGTAGTATATTTCTAAAAGGTTGGAGAAAAGTTTTCAAAAATTGAAAAGGTTAGGGATCGTTAATGCAATTTTCCCTAAAACTTATGTAGATGTAATTTTGTTTATTTATTTTATTATAATATTTTCAAATAAATATATTTCAGTAAATTCTAAAAATGATTGAAAATTACTAAATTTACTAATTAATTTAAACTTTGTTTGAAGTTCTTCATTGCAGTAATTAATTTCTAGCATAGAATTAATCTATTATACTATAATAGAACATAACAAGGATATATTTCATTTTGTATTTTATTAAAGTTAATATTTTTTAAAATTTTAATAACTAAATTATTTAGTTATTAACAAAATTTAGCTAAATTGTATTTGAGTTCTCTCTTTAGATTTCCAACACAACTAATTAAATATTCAATATTTTAAATTAATTTTATAATGTGCTACTATAAATTTTTATTTAAATGAATTATTACTTATTTATAATTTCAAAACAGCATTTTAACAATATACTTAAAAAAATTTAAATTTAAAAGCATCTAAAATAGAGTTACCGTTAATTTTTGAGAAATTTACAGTAATTATTTTCCAATATCTTCAAATGCCAAACTACTCAGAAATACACTGACACTCCATGTAATATAAATAAACAACCAAATTAAATTAAAATTTGTAAAAAGTATATTTAATATTTTTCACTGTTATAAAGTCATAGTATAACTATAATAAAACATTTACAAGGATCAACTTTCAAGTAAAACCGTGTATATTTTCTTTTTACATATAAGTAAAACATTTCATCTGCAATTCCATGTATTCAGCTACGACAAGAAAAATTTATCGAAATTTTTTTAGAAATGACTAAAATAAAATAATACATAAAACCGCATATGTTCTCTCTTTAAACAATGTTTCCAAGATATCGATAATACAAAACTACTTGATTAAATCCATGCTAAAATCCCATAATTTTTTCGACAAATCTGTGTCTGCAGCCTTCAAGCTTGGTTTGGCCACATTATTGTCCGAAAAATATTCACCACTCATTCCCTTCACTTGTGGATGCAACGCCACGTAACAGGTTGTCGATGCCCCCTTCAGACCAAATCAGATACAAATTCAGACAAGAAATGTTAGAACCATTTTTTGTTTTTAGGACAATGTCATCAAGTAATTGTGAAACGGTAATCGAGCATCTCCTCGAGGAGGATATTAAAGAAAACTCGAGAACAGCAGTAAGTTTCAAGCTGTACTTAAAAAAAATGCACAGGGTGAAAGGGAAACGTACCTGTGGTATGTTTTTGAACACAAATTTACCGACTGTACTTAAAAAACCTGCACCAAACAAGAAAGTACGAACCGAGTTAGATATGATATGCACCACTAACTTTAGCCGAAGATGTTTAGCCTTCTCCAGATATGTTAAGAATCCTATATATAGGGATACAAATGCTGATGTAAATCAAGAAATTTTAGCTATTCTCAAGAAAGATTTGAAGTTTTCCTTTTCTTTCTATTTATTATTTAAAAGAATGATGTTATTTGGTCCTACGGAGGTTATTTAACCTATCGTTAAATGTCACATTAACGTCATATAAACTAGGGTTATAACTCTAATGAGACAAAATAGCATTACTCTATTTAAAAACCATGCAACCACACGAGTTTAAGTACTTATAAGTAACATGTGCTTAAAGCATCTTCATTACCAAGAAACTGATCTTTTCACTATCAGCATAAAATCCAACCTCTATTTGGCTCTCCAAACAAAGGATTCCAATAGAAGAAAAACTCCAACCACGCAACCAAAAGTAATTGATAATTTGTTATTGAGACATTAAGTCAAAGCATCTAAATATACCTTCAAAAACACCTAGATGACGGAAAAGATTGGTCGTGATTGATCCAGGATGCAGTGAATTTGCAGTTATCTGTGCTCCATCTTCCTGTTATATGAAAAATCGATTCCAATAACTAAGAATAGACAAATGTACCAGCTTCAAATGAGATTGGATGTGTGTATCGTTTCTTCTGCTTCTTCTTCTTCTTCTTCTTTCTTTTTTTTTTTGGTTTTAGGATCGTGATCGTGGAAAGGGGCATGAATCTATGAGATAAAATCAATATAAGAAATTATTACGCTTACTTTACTTGTCCCAAAAACATCGTGGGATCTTTCAATTTTATAAGGTTAGACTTCGTGGTATTCAAATACTAGTGAGAAACAATAAAAAATACGGATCTTTCATATTTCATCTAATATTATTTAGCCTTGGTTCTAGTCACCGGTGTCAATAATTGACGATTACACAATTCGAAATTGAATTTTTGACCGTATGCACAGCATTCAGCTATTTATCCACTCCAAGAAAGGTATCGAGTTTAAGTTCATTAAAATTACAAATGAAGTTATTCATTGTCTTCCGTAAAATTACCGATCATTTCCCACAAAAATCTTATGATGGACAATGAATTTTATTCAGAATTGCACATTGAATTAAGTACCTTTAATCGTCTCGCCAGCTCATTAGCATGGAGTATATTAGCAAGTTTTGACTGACCATATGCAGCCCAGCTGTTGTACCTGCATGTAAACAATCAAAATCTCATATGGAAATATATCATCTTCCTTGAATTCAGAATCTGATCCAAGAGATGAATTAGAAAAGAAGATAGAATCAAATACCCTTCTTTATCATTGAGCTTATTGAAACGAATTCCTTCACTATATGTAAAGCGGTGTGCCACTGATGAAACATTCACAATTCTTCCTTCTCTTTTCATTTCACGAGCTGTTTTTTTCATGGTTTCCACTAACAAATGTGTTAAAAGAAAATGACCTGTATAACAGAAAGAAAAGTGACTCCAAGGGCACAAAATAAAGTAGCAACCATGGTTCAATTGACAATTAGTGTTAAGTTTTAGATTCGTGTAATCTTTTATCGACTCACAAGTAGAATTCACTATCACGCTCCACATTAACATAATTTAAGATGAAGTGAAATGATTACTTTCACGTGACTTCTTTTTTTTTTTTTTTCCATAAAATATAGAAGTAATTTTAGATAAAGAGCTTGCTCTTTTAGAAGCAAATCTTCAATTTTCTTTCAAAAGGTACTTTCACTGCTTTTTTAGGCTTAGCCTATCATGGGTAAAAGTTCAGTCTTCCACTTTCTGTGGCAGTAAATAATTTGTAAGCTCCACTGTTCTTTATAAATTTTAATCAAAGCGATCATATTAGACATAACTCGTTCCTAATTGACAAAATATAATGAATACAAAAGATATGTTACAAGCTTTTACTTCATGATATGCAACACTAGTATGCCTTCGTCTCTAAAGTATTTGTAATTTTGCATATTTAGATAGACAGGTGAATATGGGAAAGAGCCAACTACCCAAGTGATTTGTAGCAAACTGCAGCTCAATATTGTCTTTAGAGAGAGTGAACGGGGTTGCCATTACTCCTGCATTATTACTTTCGAAAGAGGACAAAATCCACTCTTAAAAAACTAACAGTAAAATACAAGTGATCTGCAAATACGACACCCACAGACAATGTGGGATGGTGATGTGTGTAGATGACATCAAATTCATATTGGCTCGTTTACTTACACTAAAAGGTTCAAAGGACGACCTGAAGAAGTAAACTCGGAAGCAAATTTTCTGACAGATGTCAAGGAACTGAGATCTAACTCCATGGTATCAACTTTAGCAGATGGAATTTCCTTAAGTATTGCTTCTTTAACTTGTTTTCCAGCAACCATATTCCTGACACCCATTGTAACATTCACACCGCGCAATGCAAGAACTCGTGCAGTTTCTGAACCAATACCACTCGATGCGCCTGCAATTTCCTTTAGTATTCATGGGCTAAAGTAATATGCAGGAAGAGACATTATCATATGTTTATATAAGAACAAGCCTCCATCTTTTGATTACCAAAGGAACGTAAGATTCATCCTAAAATGTCAACCCGTTTAAAAGGAATACTTCAAGCCCTTATATTGGTTAATGTTTTTATCTTTATTCGACGAGGGATCCACCTCAAAATATGACTAATCAGCCAAAAGAAAATTCCAAGTTCTGAATTTTCCTTCTTCGAACAAACTGTTTGCACTGGAGATGTATAGAGCACCATAATTTCATCTCAAACTTTTATCACCTTAAATTATTAGGGTACTTCCAACCTTTTTTATTATATAAATTGATACATGAAAAAAATGAAAAGTAAAAAAATAAAACTTTAAGATCTATGGTTTAAGACAATTTAATGATTTAAGAATCCCGTGGCCGAAATATACAGCATGTAATAATCCAAATTCAAACATGAATAAACCATGGATGAATTATGAGCATAATAAAACCCCAGTATTCATTAAAAAAAATTTTAAAATAAAATTGGGACCTGTAACAATGGCAGTGAGGCCAGAGCCATTAATTCCATTGGTGACTTCTTCAGCAGTAGAAGAAGAAGAAAACCCAGATGGACCTTTTCTTTTGAACAACCACATTCTCTTGAAATTCTCACTTT
>NC_036247.1:3186391-3193216 GCF_002742605.1 Olea europaea var. sylvestris
ATGTTATTTTCCAAAATCAAGCCTTCACCCTTATTTTTTTACCCCTTGAATAAAACCCGAATTCTTGCATGTCTCCTGGGTATTTTTCTGGAGTGGATACATACATGGAAGTTATAGATTGAGGGAGTTAATTTTTTTTAATTCAATTTTCAACTCCTCCCCCCATATTTCATTTCCATGCAAATTGGGTCGGGTCAACCCACATGGGCCACCCATTTTCTTCCAACATCTCCCACTCGCACATGATGGGCTTGACATGATTATAATATAATATCAATTATATTAATATCAACATCTCCAAGTTCATACAGGTAAACGAATCGTGCGACCAGCGAATTAATTTAAGAGCAGCTCTAAAAGAAGAATTATATTTCTCGCTATACCCCATACATATTTTGTAACACCAGGTCGAGTATTTCTGACCGCTCAATTCATTTTAGAACATACTCAACTTTCTCATTTATATTGTATTTACAATTGTGTCACAAAACTCAAATAATTAACACAATTGTCCGACTGATGAATACAAGTTGAGGTGTTAGTTATATAGTCTTCCTTTCCTACTAGAATCCCTTCATTTCAAGTCAACTACTTTCCTAGACATATCCCATCAAACCGAATCGATCATAGTTATTGGTAACATGCTAAAGTAGCAACATTGAAATAAAATTTTGAGAAACAATCAAAAGTCATAAGGGTATATATAAGTGAGGTCAAATGTGTCTCAGAGACTCACACAATGAAGAAGCAAGGATCAATTCTTTCATTTCTCATTGGTCGTTAAAGCACACGTGATATGAAACACGTGTTACGATGTTTTCTCCCTTTCTTAGGGCGTATGTCTAATCTTACAAATTAAATACATCGTATAAATCATAGTTCAGATACTCCTCGATATATAACTTGAGTTCTCCTTATATTCATTCCTCTAGGCATTCTCAAATCGAGAACTCGATTTGGCTACTAAACGGGTTTAATAGATAGCAAAATTCATTTCGATTACTTGTTGTAATCTCATCTTGATAACTTAACAAGGCGACTGACCGCCACAGGATCATGTACACAACATGATCATTTTGTCTCATCTCAGCACATCTCAAAACGTTTGAGGCGATTGCTCATGTGAGTGAGTCAATCTCAACCCGTTCGACATACTTTATATCTGCATAAAAAGCATTTATCTGATAATCCCAACATTAGATTACACATAAACCCAAAATTGTTCATCTATGGGCACATAAAACTCAATCAAGAGTTTGTCTGATACACCAAGTATCATATTCTACGAAATTCTAGAGATTTCATATTATCAACACATATATCTCTAGACATCTTCAGAGTATGATAATTATATATCATCATTTATGTAGATATATCACAAAGACACTTTCTTTGCTAATGTCTCTTACAGAATTACCATTAATTGTTTGGTTCCATCTTGATACTGGAGATCTTAACATATAAGATAATTGTATAACTATCAATGGATCTCATATTCTCAACTAGTATCATTAGATGCTCAATACATCCATATCAAACAATTTCTTTAGCTGCCAAGATATACATTATAACATATGTTTCTTGCTACTCTGTATAGCAAAGACACACAAGTCAAAAAACTAATTATGCTCGACTGACTCTCATCTTAGTCAACAATTGTATATCTATTCCAATCACAAGTTATTCGTTTGACAACAAAATAGAATAACTGACAGCAGCACCCTTCAAGTATCACAATACATTTTCTAAAGATAATATAGATATCTACTGATTAGATCCATGGCATGACCATTATCAGGAAAAGCATATATCATAGTATACTTCTATCTCCTAACTCTTAATCGTACTAGATATGATTCTCTGGATATTTTTTGTGCACTTATGAAATCTTTGGACATTTATGAAGACTATATGGTCACAGTTGCAATTCCACATAAGCATTTATAGTATAAAACTCTTATAATAGAGCAAAAACATACGAAAAGTATTCTTAGCACAAATCATACAATTTGCTAAACACATGTCTTTTCTCTCAAAAATTGAGGACAGCCATTTCAAGATGGTCTCTATACACTCTTTATCATACTTAATCAATCCAATGTCATCAATATCAAAGTTAGAATTACAACCTATCATCGGACATTTCCACAAATACAATAATTTTCGCCCATATGACAGAATTCTTGTATGAGATTTAACCCTATTAAAAACTCAAGTATGTCTACCAAGCTGACTGTATTAGACCATGCATGTAACTATAAAGTTATAACAATAAAAAAAGCCTTTAACATGAAATCTAAAAATTGATTTATGCTGATATCTTTAATCATTTCTCAATTGAGAATAAAAATACAGTCTCTAGGTTGATTTGGTGTAACTCTAGATTTAAACATATCATCACGGCTAGCATTGATGTACAGAAGCGAATTCCATCGTTATGAAAATTTATCCAGTCCAATACACTCACATTAAGTATAACCTTTTTCAAAAATGAGCTTTATTTATCAGAAACTCATTAGTCTTCCACTTAAATTTCAAAAGTCTGAAAGTTTTCGGTGAACATAATGTCGGAATAGAACTTTCACCATATCTTAATTAAGTCGAAATTCTATACTTCATATATATACTTTCATCACTTTTCTCAAAATTCATCTTAGATCCAGATCGGAACCAAGAATCATTAAATTAGATAGTTCTTAGATGGCTCCCACTCAGATAGATAGCTCTCATTCAGAACCAAAAATCATTGATATTAAATGGTTCTTAGCTCCCACTTGAAACCAAGTATCATTAAAATTAAATAGTTCTTAGATAGCTCTCACTCGAATAGATAGGTCCAACTCGAAAACAAATTACTTACACTTGAATAAGAAGTTTGGATAATCTCTTATATATTCAAAATCAATTCATCAATACATATAATATTAATTTTAACGATGTTCTCCAATCTTTTCTCTATTACTAAAAAATGTGTCAAATGTCATATCTTGTGACTCAATGTCCATCCAAAATTTCACTTAAGTACCTTTTTGGATTACATGTATATCATCGAGATACATATGGTTCTTAATAGGCTCATGTTTCCATACTCATTATCGAAAACATATATAGTCCATTAAGAGTCTATGATAACCCATATACATGTCCAAAACTTATATATTTTGAAGGTACCAATATTGAGAGAACTCCATTAATTGATATGTTGTAGTTAGCCAACGCTTTTTCCAAAAGAGCAAATACGTAAGTTGTAGTATTTTGAACTGCATATCTTGAACCTCATCAGTCGTCATATTCAGAAATATTTCATTCTTTCAATCCAATACATCATATAATTATTGGATATTAAAGAATAGTCAATCCAACAAGAGTTCCTCTCATTACATAGATCATTGATATCTCGTGATAGAGATTCACGCTGTCAAACAGTTCTTAAAATCTTCACTTCCATAATCTGATTTTCTACTCGACTTCATAAAAATCTAAATCAACACAATATCTTCAACTTAAGAAAATCAGTCTCATAACTGAAGTGCATGAATCCATCTATAAATGTAATGAAAAGTAAAGTTCCATCTCTATCTCTCTTGATCATGGCCCACAAAGAAATTTGGACTGATTCATTATACTGAAGTTCAGCTCTTACAGTTTTGAATGATTTTCTCAACTCAAAACCTCAAACAATTGCACAAATATCCAGAACCATAATAAACATCACCACTGTGAGTACGAACAGAACTACCACGTACAAGTTCAAGTAAAAAACCCCTCTTAGAATAACAATAATTGAGATCAAATTTAGTAGAGTCTTTGATACTATCTCAATATCAAGTATGAGGTCAGTTTCTCTACTTTGCAACACTAAGTTGCAGTGCCAGTCATGTAAACCTCCACTCCATCTTCACTATTTGTACATATCTATTTCGTATCAAGTCAAATACTCAACAATAGACTAATATACTTCTTGATCTCATATGAAGTGAGTTTCTACCCCTTGAATCCATTATCTACACAAGATAAGATTCAATTTGTATAGTGTTGATACGTAAACAGCACTAAGAGGAATATATTCAAGTGCAATATTCTTTAACTTAACCACTTTCGTGTTAAGAGATTCAAACCATATAGTTGAAGCACTTGAACCTTTATAACATTGATCCTCTACCAAACCACTTTCATTCACTTACTATCTGAAGTTCTTCTTGATCCCTTTACCAATCTCCCACATCCATCCCGCATTTGGTCTAGCTCATTCAATGCTTAAGATTCAAAATCTTATGCAAGTTAGAACATTGCTACACAAGCATGTCCTCGAGACTTAGCAACATCAAGTCGCACGTCTTTTTAACTCACATAGCGAGTAGTATCAATAGAAAAAATTGACACTTCAATTTGTAAGTCACAATGACTTTCAAAATTCCATAAATTAAGAAGAGGCTAATTTGAACTTACTACTCATCTCAAATTAATGCGACCAATGAAAATGTTAACACTATTCTAACCACCAACTAAGTCACATTTGAGAAAAAAGATCATTTATAACAGAACTTAACAATTTTAAATGCTCGAGTACTAAAATTCACATTTTTTTCATACTCAACAAAGTTCTGATCTTTATTCTCTAAAATAGTATGACCTACATAAGATCTTCTATTACGTGATTGATCTTCTTTAAAGCATCATGTCCTTCTAGTACATTTAAAATCTTATCATACCAAATGTTATCGCATTTAGTTTATCACCTTTAACTTCTATAGATTTTAATGACATGATCTATCAGATTTTTAGAGACATGTTATTCTTAGTCAATGCCCATTTATGCACATATTTAATTTTGCATTAACGCAAATTAACATCTACGATAATTCAACGTTAGGCACAGAGTCGAAAGTTCACTATGTTCCCAATCATCGTCCGCAATCCTATTGTTTCACTATCATAAACTTAATTTAATAATGCAAAATTTTATGGGTTCTAAGTGAGAATTGCATTAATTCTTCCAACTTCAAAACCCCCACTCAGTTGGTGAATCAGATAGTTATTGGTGAGATTTTCTCTAAATCTTCCAATCGTTGAATTATCACTCAACTGACAATCAATAGATCTAAGTAAAAATCTCACTAATTCTACGGACATTAGCATTTATAACAATACACGAGTTAATGGATATCATGCATTTCCTTAAATATGCACATTTATCTAATAATGTAATTTCATAATGTGCAATTATAACATATCATGATTATCAACCACGCTTTAATATCAGTTGCAACACATTCCCAACAAATGGGAAGTGACATCAGAATTTTCATATTCTGCTTATCACCAAAAATGTCCCCAAAAATATTCACGTATTCCACTAGGTTATATTTCAAATCCATGTATTTTTTAATTATAGTAAGAACATAACTTTTTAACAAGTTCTATAACCCTTGTTTCTCTAGCATTCCCTCTAAGGATGCTATAAATGTGCATAGATGAAATAATATATACACAAAATTCGAAACAAGTCACAATGGATCACATAATCTAATCAAAACCCACACAACTCGTGAACGTATATAAAATGTGGTATTTCAAAAAAAAAATGAAACACTTAAAAAAAATAATTTCCACTGGGCAAATATCACTTAACAAATATTCTTGACCTTTATAAAAAATTTCATAATTTAATTGAGTCCAAAAAAAAATTATTTTTGATCATCTGAAAATTAATTTTAATTGCACACAAAAATCAAGAATATCTGAAGGACCAAGTTGTAATTTTCAGAATTGAAGTCGGGTCTCGCGTGCATCCTCATATGCATAACCAATTTATAATCTTTTAAATTGAATATCGAATAATCAACTTCCGAAAGAAAATAATTTTTCAAATTTTCAAATTGGTATTGGAATAAACAACACCAAAAATAGTTTTGGGATCAACATGCAAATTTTCAAATTGCATTTGAAAACATTCAAAAGTGTGGTGACTAACATGCAATTTCTGAAATTGCATTTGGAATAATCAACATTCAAAAAAGTTGGAGACCAACATGCAATTTTTCAAACTACATTTGAAAACATTCAAAAGTGTAGGGACTAACTTGCAATTTCTCAAATTGCATTTGAAATCATTAACATTCAAAAGTGTGGGGACTACCGTGCAATTTTTCCAATTGCATTTGGAAATATTCAAAAGTGTGGGGACTAACATGAAATTTCTCAAATTGCATCTACAATAATTGAGGGACCAATATGCAATTTTCAAAATATGAATCCCACTACACAGCAATAGTTTCAATTTTTTTCCCCCCGGTTACCGTTCATTATCCACAAAAAGACATTTTTTTCAGATTTCTACTGAAATTTTAGAAGGCCATAACTTCTTCAATTTAAGACCAAAATTTATGTTCTTTATATCGTTGGAAAGATATCGAGAAGATCTATCCAATCATATAAAAAGGGCAGTGTGAAACATAACGTGCAAGAAATTATCATGAGATGAAGTTTCAATTTTCTCAACTAGGGTTCAATTTTCCTCCCAAAATACAAAGTCAGATAACATGAAATTTTCCAAATATGTTCTCCGTAATATCATGAACATACAATATAAATTTCATGAATTAATATGAAGTACATAAAATGTTGCCATTAACGACATTCAAGTTTTGAAAGAAAAATCGAAATTCATGCATTTCAATCATTCTATGACATTTTCAGCATGTGTTTAAGCAAGAAAACAACCTACTTAAGCTATCATACCAATGTAAAATTTGTTTGCATACTTATAACCAAGTTCAAAGTAGTGATACTTACTTGAAATCACAAAATCAAGGTTGAATTACT
>NC_036247.1:3200112-3266433 GCF_002742605.1 Olea europaea var. sylvestris
ACCATTTACACCAATTTTCCTTTAAATTAAGCAATCATACATTGGAGATTACTACCTGAAAAATCAGATAGACAGAATGAGAAGGGATTTTACACTGATCCTTGGAGTTCAAGGATAATGAAGTAGACGTTAAGCATGACACAGACCAGACTTCTGAGACGAGGCTCAGTAGATCCAAAGTCTTACTCTCGCAGCTCCATAATGCTAACAAAGTAAGAGTCGAGAAGGACATTGGACGGCTTTAAATATCTGTGTCTGATACAACTGCTGTTGGCATGCAAGAAGATAAGGGCAGAGCATATCTATGTAGCACTTCTTATCCGATATTGCCATGAAAGAGGGCCAGATTTGGCCCTGCAGACGAGTTAGCCTTCGAGGCTGCCATTCTCGATATATTCAAAAATGAGGAATTAAAACAATTTTGACTTGATCTAAGAATAAAAATAACAATTTTACTAAAAAAGTTTGCTCCATGAAGTTACAATAACAATCGTCTGGTAGATGAGTCAAGAATAAAGTACACATATAGTTGAAGGAAATAAATTCCTTTTCAAACATAAAACAACCAGCAGTGGCAACTTCCTGTTGCCAAACAAAATTATTCAATTTTCTCTAATTGAAAAGCTCTCCAGCGACCTGTTTCAGCATTCCTTTAATCTGTGTAAAGAAATATTAGAAAGTTAAAATATACATAAAAAAAAATTAAATAATTTAAAGAGCAATGTTAAACCAGTTCAACAAATAAATACCTGTTTTGCTGAAAGGCCAATGTCTTGTAAATCATCCAGCTGTGAAGTAAAACATTCTTCATGTTAAATACAAACAAGAACAAAATGACTAAGGAGACTTCGCATTTGGAATTGCACAAAAAAGAATATCCATCTCAACAAGTTATATGAAACTAGTGGGAGAACAATGACTGCTGATTTATTTGTCAAGAAAGATGAGATAAGCTGACTCAAACCCCTTATGTTCTGGTCTTGCTCATATTCTGAGCAAAAACTTTATTTCTTATAAGGATTTAATCTTTTCGAGAAAAAAATGCACATTCTCGTAGCACTTAGAAATATGAAAATGGTTATAGGATTAATCAATCAACGGTAGTCGTACTTTGACAAAGAAATCTTACTTGCTTGAATGGTTTGGGAGTTTCTTCACGGAGTTCAAGAATATATGTAGCTCTTTTCTCTCCAATGCCCTGTATAATTAGTACATCATGTGATACTACTTCATCTAATCTAAGGAAATGCCGAATTAAAAACATCAAAGATATGAACATACCTTCAGGCCTTTCAGCTCTTCCCTGTAAATTAGAAGAAAACAAAAACCCAAAAAAATATGTTTATGAGTGACACAAAACGTGTGGTAATTCATGACAATAAGGTAACAGAGTAGATGCATGGTAAAACATTGTAGTCAAGAAATAACAGTAGCAAATTAACCTACATCCCTAAACTAAAATAAAGATTTACTATTCTAACATTAGTTGCAAGAACATTAGTTGTCGGCATAGCAATCATTAGAAGCATGTATGCTCTAATATCATATGTCATAACTAATTATCTTCGAACCCGTTTTCCATGTGCAATGTTGTCTAACTAATGATGATTGTGTTCCAAAATTCTAGTATCAAATTTGATTTTGATTTTCTTTAGAAGCGATTTTCTGAAAAGTGAGTTTGTTTGAGAGAATGAGTGGGTTGAAAATGAATTAAGGAAAAGTGATTTTGAATTGAGTGGGTTGAAAATGAATTGAGGAAAAGTGATTTTGAAAAAAATTCAAAATCGAACAAAGGCTAACAGCTGAAATTGATCAAAATACAGAATTTTACTTATAACACCTTCTGGTTAACTATTTTTTTCCAACTTCGATATCTGCAACTTGATAACTGGAAGGTGCATGAGTCAGTTCATATCCTGACTGGTTGGCCCTGTTGTTGAGAATCATCAGCAAATAAGAACCACTAAGGTTTGCAGTGGGTTTCATAACCGAACATTTGGGTCTAATTGGATTATATTATATTTGCCACCATATGAGTTCAAATATTAAGGTCTAGTCTTTTAAAATATTACTAGTTTATGAATGCAGAATTCAAAAGGCGTAGATAAGAACCAGGGAAAAGGTTTGGTAGATTTACTTACTTGTTAGCAGAATTCAAAAAATTAAGGTACTTTTGAACAAGGGAATGCTGCCATGAACAAAGAATACTTAATTAGCATTAAACTAATAATGAGTTGCATGGAAATAAGGTATATGGTACAACAAACCTTCACTCCCGAGCTGCGACTGCTGAAAGTACCCCTAGGACTACGGTATCTCTTGACAGGAAGTTCCATGACGGGGGTTTTTGGGTCTATCTGACTACTATATGGTGTAACTGCATTGTCTAAAAACTTAACCCTGGATGGAATTGATGAACATAATGACCTTAGATTGTTTGATATTTCTCTTAGTCTTTGAGTAAGTGACGGGACTCCATCTTCATTCTTCTTCAAAGGCACATTTTCCTCTCCCAAGCGACCTGAAGCATTGAACAATATGTAAGGGAAATGATATACTAAAAAGGTTTTGCATCAGCAGTAATACCAGGAGAAACAACTACATTATCACTCCTGCTGTGTGTGAAAAATCCTGAAAAAACAAAAGCATACAGATTATGCAAATTAGATCTTCATTAGCGTGTAGTAGTAAAATTTCAAAATAAGACCAACCTTACCATATTGGCAATTTAAAGAAAAAGTTTTAGTAGTACAGTCAAAATAGTCCACAAATAAACTAAGTAATGATACATTTTCAGCAAGAATAATAGCCATATCCTTTGGGGAAATTGGCAATGCAGTGCTCGCAATTAATACTCTGATTGAGTGTAAATTCCTTAAATCTGTAGTAAATTTCAGAATCAATAATTCTTACATTTTCTTTTGGTTCCACTGCTGAATTTACATCTGAAATATATTTATCCTGTGTTTGCAGCATTGAACAAATATTCTTAAGGATAATGACAGTATCAATCAAATTACATTGTTATCTGTTTTAACTAAATGTATTACAAAAATTTTCTGAGAATCGAAATATCTGTTCCAAGGAAAAGGGTGTAACATCTGAAGCAACAAGAGGGAGAAGCATAGATTTCCTGGCTGAAGTATCTTCAGGTGGGCATCTCAACTGCATCATATTTGAAGTCTAGATGATCTTACAGCTAAATGGAATTAGTGCTTAGTAACTGACCTTTTATTTTCATTTTTAACCAAACCAAACAACACCCGTGTGGCCAAGGTATGGTTCGGATTGAACCATAAAACATCAATACACGTGGTAAATGATGCATTCATTTTTCCTCCACAAAAGGGGAAAGGAAATAGAGTACATCAGAAAATAGAAAAACTTTAAACTAAAAAAAAGTTTACAACAGTAACAGTTTTCCGTGCTTAGCGCTTTAAATGTCTAAAAATCATTACCACAATATCTACATGCTGGAAAGACAAAAGCAAAGGAAAAAGAAAGAAATGAGAACCTGAATGAATATTCAATGGATTGCAGAAATTAATAGACAATACCTGCTTAGAATTGTTTGATTTTTCTCCATCAAAGAGTTTCCTTCAGTGGCATAAAAGAGAGAGAGTTTAGTAAAATGCAATATTGAACACTTCATAACTTAGGTTCCAATATGAGATGAAAGTAGTTTTACCTTCCTCTCAAGATGCTGCTATCCTTCTTTCTCGACATGAGCACACTCGAGGCAATTTGTTTTTCCATGATCAAGGAAGTATATGGTGTCTTCCCACTTTTTCTTGAAGAAGGCGCCTTCACTTTGGCTGCTGAATTTCGACTTCTGTTTGTGGAGCCTATCAACACTTGCTTGGCGTTTCGGCGTGACAGAGAAACTAAACTTATTGAGCAAACAGAGTCTTGGCAAAAGGAAGGGTTCTGAATTCAGTAGGGATGAAATGAATTAAAAAGAGAAGTAGAAGTTAAAAATAAGATCACAATCTAGGAACAAATACTAACATGAATACAACTCCTAAAGTATAAAACCCATACCAAGCATGTAAGCATCATTACATGACTCGTTCCTGCAAGAGATTCTTGTAATATTCGAGTTAGTTTGCTCATGTTTCTCATCCGCATTAACGGCATAGACTACATTCAACAAGGTATATAGTGACTTAGTCCTATTACTCTCATTAAATATGATTCCATCTTTAATATTTCTTCGAGAATCTTCATAGCCTGATACACGAAAAGAGGAATCACAAAGACAAGTTTACAGAAGTATGAATACAGTTATACAATCTTAAATCCTGTTAAAAGTTTCGTGGGTTAAAACCTGCTAAAAATCAACAAAATACATCTTGCTTGTTAACATGGTTTTCAGATTGTCATCTTCGGGTGTTACGCGAATCATCAAGCCCTTGTGGTTGCGCGTTTGCTCTGTTGGTATCTTTTGTGCAGACTTTTGAAAACTACCACGACTAAAGTATATATTGTGGAATTCTTGAATAGATTTCACAGAGACCTAGAAGAGAACAACATTAATAAAGCACCATAAATAGATATAATATCAAAACATGCTAAGTCCCCTATAGTAGAAAACTCTACTTCTATCCGTCGTTGCTTGCCTGAGAAAGTCCTTTAAGATGTATTTTTCCATGAGCAGCTTCCAGTATTTGAACCTCGAGGTGTTTAGGATCCAAAAGATCATAAGCATGGTCTTGTATCACCTCATAGAGAGATACAGAAACTGACATCTCAAATTCCATTGCTTTTGAAAGAATTTCAGATATTGCCCTTACTGCTAAACCTGGTTTTTCTTGAGAGCCCTTCAATGGATCAAAATAATAAAATAAGCATACAAATTTCCTCGAGTTATATAAGAAAAAATGGGGGACTTTTAAATTTGACCCAATCAAATGTTCAAAATTCTACTTTGATTTTGAAAATCTTGAATATTATCACATTGGTCTTTTGTATAATAAAAGACAAAGATATCCTTAAATGTATTATACAATTACAAAACAATGTATAGTTGAAAGGACTTTACTACCCTTTTAGTTAATAATTGAAAATCAAACACTTCCTCACTTATAAAACTTCAAAACGAGCTTTCAACACAGAAAAACTCTCATCTTTCATCTGCTTGAACCTCAAAATTTCAAAAAACTTTCAAACGCTGAAACCAAAGATTTTTTTCATATCAATTACTTCAAATCGATAAGTATATTTACGCATGTTTAATTTCGTTTTCAGTAAATTAGTGTACATTTGAATAGAGATATTTTATTTCGACATAATAATAGTGAGTATAATTTTTTTTAACAGATCTTACCTATCAAAAAAATATTTTTTTACAGTCGCGTCGACTATTACAGCCCACAGCCGGCTACTAAATAATCAAACAGTCAATTTTTGTGTTTCTATTTCCACAAAAACCTATTGCTAAAGCTGTTTTAACGAATTTTTTGTTAATTAATTAATTAATTAATTTTTGTTGGCACTGATTTTTTTTCTTATAATTAATAAATAAAATTGATTATAAATAAACATATGAATTTTATTGTTGTAAGTTATTAAAAAAAATTATATTTCCTCATGCAGATATGATAATCACCGTCTGTTATTTCGGTGATCTCGAATTGCATGAAAATAATCAATGGGAATGAAGATGGACGAGTGACATATATGGTTGTATTGCAATTCTCATAACAGAGAGTACATCATACTCAGAAGTGTACCACAATTTGCAAAATAAGCTGGATGTCGATCAATCTCAATACGATATGCAACTGAGATATCTATTCAACAGTTATAGGGATTCATCCATTCCGATTCCACTGATATTCGTTATTAATGATGTTGAATTGAATTATCTATTAGAATTGAATAAAATGCATCGAATTTTGACTGTTCTTGGTGTGACTTTAGTTAAGAAGGATGTTGTCGAAGGTGAACGCGAAGATTCAAATAGGGAGGATAATAATGATTGGGGTTTTTGGGAGACAGTGGAGATAGTTCCTGTGGATAATGTGGTTATTCCTGAGACAGTTGCTCCTGATCGTAATGTCGCTGTTACGCACAGAATTCTATCGACAGTTGAAGACAACGAGACTATAAATGATTTTACAAATGAAAATTTGATTACTTTATCCCAACAGAGACATGAGTCGGGTGGGAGCTCAGAGGTTGGAGCAAGTGGACCGTCCTCTAATTCTTCCCGTGTGGCTCCCGATGATGAGGACTTATATATCGAGCAACTGTTTGAAACCAAGAAAGATTTGCAGGAAGCTGTGCACCGGCTGACATTAAAATATAACTTTGAGTTCAAGGTAAAAAAAACCAAACAAGTTATTGTTGACAATTGCATGCGTCGAAAACAGTTGCCATTGGTGCTTTAGAACAACTAAGATGGACACGAATGAGTACTTCGTAATTCACAAATATTCGCGGGAACATACTTGCAAAGTGGGAATTCGTCAAAACGATCACAAGCAAGTTTGAGCATGGTTTATTGGTTGACAGATAATGCAAAAGTATCAGGACCCACGGACAAGCTACAGACCTTCAGACATAATTAACAACGTCCATCGAGAGTATGGAGTGATCATGAACTACCAGAAAGTTTGGAAGACCAAAGAATGTGCGTTGGAGGATTCAATGGGATAGGCTGAGGAGAGCCATGCTACATTGGCCAAGTATTGCCATAACATGGGAACAACTAATCCTGGCACGACATTTTTTATTGAGATGGGGGGATAATTGTTTTAAGTATTTCTTCATGACTCTCGAACAATGTATTCGGGGTTTTCGGAATGCAATGCGACCCGTAATTTTAGTTGATAGTACAACTTTGGAAGCTAAATATCAAGGTAAATTAATTATTGCTACATGTCAAGACACCAACATCCAAATTTACCCTATTGTATTCAACATAGTCGACAACGAGAATGATCTGTCCATGCGTTGGTTCTTTTCTAAACAGAGGGAAGTGATCGGGGAAGTCGAAGACCTTACCTTTGTAATTGATCGGGAACAGTCTATAATAAACAGTATCGCTGAAATTTTTCCCGAGGCACATCACGGGTATTGCATGTACCATATACAAGGTAATTTGAAAACTAAATATTGGGGCAAAGGCATCGTTTCATTGTTCAGGAGAGCAGTCGAAGCTTACAGTGTTGAGGAGCGTAATAAGTTCATGTTCGAGATAGGAAGTAAATTATTACCGGCGTTGGAGTATCTAACGAACATGGGGAATGGACATTGGGCACAGTCATACGTTTCAGGACGTCGATACAACATGATGATGTCGAATAACGTGGAGTCGCTCAATGCATTGTTTAAGAAGGATCGAAAGTTACCAATTTTGCAATGATTGAGAACATTCGTAACAAGCTGCAACAGTGGTTTCATGACCGACGTGCGGCATCAAAAAGTTGCACTAGTGTGCTGGCCCCAGCTCAAAAGGAGAAACTCTTTAAGGCGGTAGAGGTTGCAAGAAAGTTGAATGTAGAAGCACTAGATGAGTTCCGCTTCTCTGGGCAATGTGCACGTAATATGGCATATATGGTGAACTTAACTGATAACACATGCACTTGTACGAGATTTTAGTTAGAGAGTTTTCCATGTGAACATGCACTTGCGGTGGCCATGTATCAATACTTTACAGCGAGAACGTTATGCTCTTTGTATTATATGACTAAGTCTTGGAGAACAGCATATGCTGAGACTATATTTCCTCTGTCGAATGAAGCCAAGTGGAAAGTTCCCCAGCACATTCTCCCGTTTGATACTTTGTTGCCACCAGCAGTTGAACTGCATGGTCCTGGATGTCAAAGTACATCTAGAATACCATCTACCAGAGAGTTTCCTCGACCGCATAGGTGTAGCAGGTGCAGAGCCATAGTGCATACTCGGCAATTTTGTAGCAGTCAAATTCCCCTAAATGACAATTAGACAGGTACGTCAAATAAATAATATTTTCGTTTACTTTACACTGTTAAATATTAATTCTTGATAAATATTCAATGTTCAATATTTATTCTTGATAAATATTCATTCTTGATAAATGTTATTTATAATGATTCATATAAAAAAGTAATTTCATACTCGACATATGTGTAAAAATCAACTTACAAAAAAATAATTAAATTTTCAATTTGAATGTTATATATATTGAACACAAATTTACAATTATTTCATAATCACAAAAAATAATTAAATTTACAATTCGAATGTTTCATATATTTAACACAAATTTACGGGTCACCATCAAATTCGAACAAATCACAAGCTAACTTCTTTCTTCAGAGAAGTATCCACGATTGGTTGATTCTATCAATCTTATGTCTTATACTTAAAAATTCAACGTACTTAATGGCAAATATGCTGCAGTCGCCTACAGCTACGGACTTCAGGTGTTGCTCGAGCCGGCCTTGTTTCAAACATGAATGATCTGGGTCGTCTATAGTCGTGTCAGCAAAACGATCTCCAGCGTAACATAGTGATTATTGATGCACGCTGGAATGTACATATATGTACAACCCTCTCATGATTTTTCCCCGACACTCGGCGACATTCCTATGACCCACTCGAGCATATATTCTGGCACCATGTACTCGTTACCCATAAGTTGGAGCGACTGATACTCTATGGTAACGGCACACAGGAACTCGGTGTTCAATATGACTCGGCCATGGACGTCAAATGATTTTGGATGTCTTTGAGCTCGATCTCACAGCAAGTCCATGGCCAGGTCGATGTGCTGCATCAGGAAACACCAGAAAAACTATGAGTTATTTATTTAATAAACACAAAGTGACGTATACATAAAAAACATGAAATGAATACTTTACTTACATCGTCGGCGAGCCAAGCTCCCGCTTCCCGAAGTGGTGATATCGTGGAACCACTTGTAAGCGTCTGAGACCGTCCTCTGACCTATCGTGCGCTAACTCTGAAAAAAAAGGGAAATCTTAAAAAATAAGCACAGACGAGTTAGCGTACAGTGCTTTATTAAAATCATACAATACTTACCCGGGGATAATTTTTCTCCACTCCGTCTCGAATGCTTTCCACTTGGCGTGGTCCACCTCCCTAAATAAGTTTGGGTGCGTCCCATCGATGAACGATCTCCTCTTGGTCTCAACCGTAAAGGGGGAAATAACATACTGTGATAGTACTCTCGACCTCTTGCCGACCACCTGCTCCGTCTCATCAACAGCATGTCTCTTACCTCCAGTCACGATGCCATCGAGGCCACCTCCTCCTCCGCCCCTCCCATCGGGGCCACCCCCCTCCCCCTCCATAGACAACCACAATGTCATCACGCCAAAAATGTGGGTGACTCCCCTCTTCATCACCATCTCTGCCACCCTCTCGATCATCATCTCCGCCATGTCCCCCATCGCCTACCAACTAAATTTCCAATAAGTGCCGCTACTGTATCCTGAAGGTCGACAACGTAAGACCGTAGCATTCCAACATCATGGGATAGATTGTCAATCCTCCTTGTCAACTCTCGTCTCATATCGTCGACCCTCCCTATCAACTCTCATCCCAGATCATTGACATTTTCCATCAACTCTCGTTGTAGTGCGCCAACTTCCTCTGCTATAAATCCAGTCACACGGGCATACAAATCATCACTGTATGTAAGAGATACACGAGGGAGGTGTCTGGACGAGGGAGAAGGAGATACCCTTGGCGGTGGCGATACCAATGGCGACGACGATGCCCTCGACGAAGGTGATGCCAATGACCGCGACGATGCTCACGATAGAGGTGATACCAATGGCGACGGAAATACCCTCAGTGGAGGTGATCGTCGATCAGCTGAACCGCCCTCCTGCACAAATAAAAACATTAAAAATCATTCAATAAATTTATACAAAACGATATTCAATAAATTGTATTTAATTCACATACCCAATCTCTGTCCAGGCTCGGATCAAATATCTTCGATATCTCCTCGTCTTGGGTGTACGGAACACCTAAATCCCGCACAAGACTCTGAGCCTCCTCTTCCATTGACGACGTCAACTCAGGTATGATTTCAAGCTCACATATTGACATTTCAACTAATTAACGATTATGTACACAGATTTTAAACTACGTCTAATATAAATCACAAATGCTTATACTTATCTGAGGATCGTCGAAGAAGGTCGATAACTGTTTCCCAGTGGGATATCCATCCGCTCGCGATGATGTATAGTATTTACCTGCACCGCTAAGGGCAATCCATATGTATCGTATTTACGCGTTGACCCATTGGGCCTCAATATGATCTGGTGAAGACATGTACGGTGTCTTCATAGCATCTCCGACCCCATGGATAGTGGTTGAACGCATTGATGTCGTCAACAACTTGCAAATGAAAAATGTCGATGGCAGTCTTCTTGTGAAGACACCTCATCACACCCTCGAGGATGTAGACCAGCCCAAACTTCAATCTATTTAGCATCTGGTCGCACCCCCTGATCGCGATTATCAACTCGGGTAGAAGCACCGACCCATGTCCCTGGAAGTACATCTCATACAGCTTAATGTTTTCTCTTAATGGCTGTATCGTCGCCCGTAATCCTCAGTCCAATAATTAAGGTAAACTCAATTATTGAGAAACTGACGACCTTGCCCCTGAGGTCGAAGTGGAGGGAATCGCCGTCGACTGGCCTCAGAAGCCGACATAGAAGTGCATCGATGATCTGTCCTGAGTATTGTACCTCTTGCAACTGGTACAGTGGCCACAAGAAGGACTGTCGTAACATATCTCCGTACTGATCATCGAGCAGCTCCAACACAGCAGTAAAACTCTCAAAGCTACTGTTCCAAGTAGCTTTCCCTGCCATCTGTCTTAACTCCCTATCTAAATGATACTCCATCCTACAAAAATTCAAATATTAGGATATTGAACAAGAGATAATAAAATAACGCATAATCTCAAAAAATCAAGCGAATCGAATTCTAACTACCATACAATACGCAAGACATTAACGCTAACAAAATAAATTCAGCACAAATGTAAAAAATAATTAATTAAATTAAAATACAAACATGAAAAATAAACAAGCTGTAGAGTAAAATCTATAGAAGAAAAAAAAATACATGTATTCGAATACGCACTCGGTCGTTTTACAATTACATAAATGCAAAATTTTCTGCAAAGTAAACAAAAAAAAAAAAAAGGAAAATGAAGTTACCAGGTTAATTGAGATTCATAAGAAACCGTAACTTTACAAAATGAATCTTCTTCTTGAGATTTCTTAACACTTAACCGTGATCCATTTTTTCGATTCTTGGGTCAGAGATTGAGATTCTTGATCTGTGAAAAACCTGATTTTCCCAATAATTCTGACTTTCTTTGATGCACTTGACCCCTTGCCAACTTTAACACGGTTTGGGTCTGTCGTTACTGAATCCATGGAAAAATTTCACAATTTCTTAACGCTGGAGAGATGAATAATAGGATTACTTGTGCACCTCCGACTCTCAAAGCAATCCACAAACAGAACCAGCAGTAGGAAGTAGGAACAATAACATGGATGGAACATGGAAACAAGAAGCAGAGATGAATGTGAATGAATATAGCCGTTGAGGTTTTATTCAAACTCTGGTCTGAGCACTCTCTTTCGCTCCGACGCTCTTAAATTTAAAAACGAGGGTATTTTCGTCAGTTCGTCGCAGTCTTGCCCTTTTCAGCGCACACCAGAGTGACCATACGCTCACTGTCAGAGTATACTGACTCGAAGAAATTACACAACGGGTCCTCAAATTCTTGTATGAATAGCAAGTTAGCCTCAGTATTAAATAGAAGGAAGTTCCTCTATTTTTCTTTCTCCTTCATTCTCTACGGTTCTTTCAATTAGCATCTATAGGCGACAAATACACTAGATTCTGGTAATTTTCTATTCTAATATATTCTTTGCAATCTATTTAGCTAATTTCTTCAATCAATTGTTTATGTAATTATAAACCCTAGTTTGATGTAATTTGGTAAGCTGACTTGTTGGATGAGCAAGAAATTGTCGTTTCAGATAATCGACCTTTACTCGCTGTAATCCGAGTATTGGATTTGAAGAAAATGGAAGGAATGGTGGATAACTACAGGAGCAGTACAAAGAAGATAATGTCACCATGTGACGTGGAGGCTCTGAAGAAATGTTTGGAGGAAAACAAAGGGGATTATTTCAAATGCCAATCGCAGATTGAAGCTTTCAGATCTTCATGTTCCATAAAAAGTGCGAAGACATCTTCGGATTCCCGCAAATAGTTAAACGCTGCTGTTTAATTGTAAGTTTCAGCTACACTTTTTACAATTTTGTTTCGCAGAATTTGTATTTATGGTTGTTATAGCTGCAGAATTTTAAATTGGAATCCTCAGTATGGGTTGAATCTGAATCGTGTTAGAAATCCAGAACCTTTCTATCTCTACAAAGGCTAGACCATGTTTGCTAAAGTTTAAGGTTCGCTTATAAGTAATAAGTTTTGAGAGTAGGTTAAAGCTGGAAATACGTAATTGTTTTTACTCGAAAGTGAGAAGAGAGTAAGTTATTCAATGTCTTTTTATGTGAAGACTAGGAAAATATCTGATGCTTCTTAAGTAGAACCGGCCAGCGAGAGAAAATTCTTGAGCAAGTGAGAGTTTTTGGAGCTATGGAAGAGAGATCTGTATCCGTACTTGATGTTTAGGATGAGTATCTTCCTCGTGAATCTCTTGATTTGCCTCCCTCCCACATTTTTTGAAAATTTGATGTCCTGAACTACATGGTACTGAAAATTAGAAATTCTAATTCGATACCACAAAGAACAATGATCTCGGTAAAGAAAAAGAAAAAAAACAAACGCACAAGATTTATAGATGGTCGCTTGAGTGTGAGAATATATCTTCTTCCATCGCTGCAGTAACTCACTTTAATGAAAAGAAGTTTACAAGAGAACAAATCGAACGCCCAATTTTCTAAGATCTATCTCTCCTTTGATGATGATATTTAAACCCCGACAAAGGCTTCCTATTTAAGGCCACATGACGACAATAATTAGGCTTCACAACTTAATATCAAGATATTAGACCATATGTTATGAAAGATTGGAGGAATCCTCAATTTATACATTAGTGACATAAAGAAATAAACTCTTCACATACTTGAAACTGCTTTGCCTATCATCATTTTAGCTATTGCATTTATTTCTCTTTGTTGCTGTAATGCGTATAAATGAAATTTAGAATTGGACACAGTATCATATATCTTTTAGATGCTTGTATTCCTTGGGAATTCTTAATAGAGGTCCACATTCTAAAAGGTTTATGATAATCTATTAATCTGAACAAAAACAGGAAAATGCTCAGTGAGGGTAGCAACACATTTTCTGTAGGTCCAGTGGATTTAAATGACGTTTATTAGTTTAGCAGGAATTTTAGATTCATATGTATACTCTGGTTGTCGTTCTTCTTCAATAGTTGATTGTGTCTATCTAACTATATTGGACTGTGACGATTTATGTGTGTAAGTGCTCAATTCCCATTTCAGGTAATCTACATCTGTAATACGAAGTGTTGTGCCTAGATAAAGGGGAGACAACTGCTTAAAGATTATCAGGATGTTGTGCAGGCTCTCATGAAGAGTCGAGCTTTAAAATCTTCTCGCTCTCTAGAAAATGCCTTCTATATAGCTCAACATTGATGTTTACTCTTTTTTTGTAGCCTTCCATTTTCAATTGGACAAGTCGGGCATTTCTGCTCTATGACACTGTTGGTTTTGAGAAATTTGCAATAACTATTTTTTTCACTTTTATTCATGTTCTTGGTTAATTTTCTTGGGCATTTGAGTGTGCACTATGGGTCATTATGATCTTTTGCTTCCGTTTTGGTTTCCAGTTTCAGGCCTTGTTTGAGCCACGTTCTTTGAAAAAAATACATTTTTCAACAGTGATTTGACATCATTTTAATCACACATTCTTTAATAAAATAATATTACACGCAAATTCAAGACATTTCCTTATTTTTTAATTACACATTTCTTATCAATATACTATTCAAAAATGTATTTTCATTCCAATAATATAACTCAAACAAGGGCTTAATCTTTTGTTATTTGTGGTTCGGAGTATAGCGCTGTCGGTTTTTTTTTGGGAGTTCAACGATGTTAAAGTAAGGATATTTATAGGTGGATATAAGTTTATAAATTGTAAACAAATTCAGTTAAACTCAAAGATTGATATTACTTATTATTATCTAAAAATTTTGAGGGATTCACTTCTATTTTTAGAATAAAATGTTCAAAAATTTACTCATGCCATGAAATAATTTAAATACAAATTTTTGTATCAAAAGATTGTGTGTAATCATGTAATGTACTTGAGGGGTAGGGATGGCTATTAGGGGTGGACAAAATAACAAATTCAGTTAAACTCAAAGATTGATATTACTTATTATTATCTAAAAATTTTGAGGGATTCACTTCTATTTTTAGAATAAAATGTTCAAAAATTTACTCATGCCATGAAATAATTAAAATACAAATTTTTGTATCAAAAGATTGTGTGTAATCATGTAATGTACTTGAGGGGTAGGGATGGCTATTAGGGGTGGACAAAATGTCGAGATCAAACCAAGTCAAACCAGAACTAAATCAAACCAAACTAAACTAAGCAGTTCGGTTCAGTTCCACAAAAAAAAAATAAAAAAAAAATAGAATGGTTTTGGTTCTTAATATCGAGAACCATTTGGTTTTGGTGTTCTAGAATCGAGAACCAAACTTATTTTATAATTTTATTTTTATATGAATTTAATCTTGTATTAATTGAAGCTGGTCCAATAGTTATTATTTTTGTACAATCCATAAATGGTATTACTCCAAATTCAAACCCTTAAAGAGTCCCAAACTTTGCCCTTCATATCCCTCAAGCGAAGCAATGAAGTATTAAACGTTTAATGATTTTCTGGATAGTAAGTGCTAAGTTTCTATCATGAAACTTGATGTTATTAACTTTTTGGTAAAGAAGCATTCGTTTATATTTTGTTTGTCAGTTTGAACTTTTGAAGTATTGATAATTGATAATTTAAACTTACTAAATGTTTGATATTTATATTTTTTATTTAAGTTATATTACTAACAAAACAATTGGTTTATGGTTCGATTCAATTCTCTAAAAACCATAGCCAAATGGAATCATGTCCACCCCTAATGGCTATATTTCTAGGAGCGAACTCCAACCGAATATGAAGCACATCTATGTAAACTCCAGTTTGATAGAAATTATAATCTAAATTTTTATCAAAATTACAGTTAACAACTAATTTTAATTATATATTTAATGAAACTCACAACTTTTTTAATCACATGTTTCATTAACTTTTATCAACATCTTATTTTAGCCTCCACCATACATGGACTAAATTTTGAATTGTGTCGCTAAGTTATTTAACCCGTGTTTGGGTTCTATTCTTCAAAAACTCATTTTTATTTCTTTAAAAACTCATTTTTTTCAAAACTAGTTTTTATCCACACATTCTTCCATAAAATAGTTCACCTAAACTCAATTTAATTTTTTTTTAATTACACGTTCTTCTAAAAATCACTATTTCAAAATACATTTTCCTCCAAAAAATAGCGTAGTGTTATTGTAAAACTCAATTATCCTAATTTTCCCTCAAAATTTATTGAAATAACATAAATTAGTTAATTTTTATATATTTTTAAAGTGAAAATTACATAATACCAATTATTTAAAAATTACAAAAAATCAAGTATAAAATTTTATTATTCACAAATCAGGTATTATATATAATTAATCCACCCAATTCAATTAAAAATCCTAATCATTTTACCCATTTTCAATCTCATCTCTTCATTCTCTCTTCTCGACGCTGGCTTCTCTATTCTCGACGCCGACGACCCATTCAAACACTGCAATGATGATGAAGGAAATTCGTCAGCGTGTGGAGGTGATGCTGCTGTGAATGCAACGTTTCGATGTTGCATTTATCTTTCTCTTTCCGATTTGCAGATGATGGTTTGTGCCCGTCTCTACCGTCTCTCTTTTCAACGTGGCTATCCATTCAAAAACTGCAACCGATGCCAAGGAGATGCTCTGGTACCTACATGGGGGAGGCGACATTCGTAGCAGCATGAAGTTACAGTTTCGATCTGCACTTTCTAGGGAATTTTTTGGGTTTTTCGATCTGGCGACGATTTTGGTTGAAAGTGTTGGTGGGGTGTTAATGGTGGCGGTGGCGGTCGATGATGGTGATGTGATGGCGACGCTGTAATAGTTTCCTCCGTGCAGCGTGGATGTGGGTGGTGTTGATAGGGCTATCAATGGATTGAACTTTAATTCGAATTCAATCCGAATTCGATGAAATTAACGGCAGATGGATTTAGGACATCAGTCCGATAACCCGATTAAGATTCAAATTCGATAATTCATTAACTAAATAAAACAAATATGGATATAGGTCAATCTGATCTGATTTATTATAATAATATAATATATTTTATATATTATTTCATAATTTATTACACATAAATTTATTTTTATTTTTATTTTTATTTTGAAACTTGTATTATACTTAAACATAATTTTCAAATAACTAATAATATTAGATAATAGTATAATGTTGCTAATTGAAATATACGAAGAGATTTAATTTTTTATTAATTAAGATAATATAAAAATAATATTTAATTTATTTTATAAATTAAACAACCAAAGGAGTCGACATTAGAATTGCTTTTATTATTTTCAACTTATTACTCCCCACATCGAATATTTACTAGAATATCATAAAATTTACAATCTATAATTACGTAGGCAAAGAATTGGGTAAAAAAGCTATCTAGGCAATAAGAAGTTGACTAAATTTTTTATTTTTCTAATTTTTTCAATTTCGGATCGGGTTATCGAATCAGATATCCGACAACACGACAGATCAAATATAGATTTAATAATCAAATATATGTTAGATTATGGATCAGATCGGATAAGATAATTTTCTTAATGGATCGGATCGAATTTGGGCAGATCCGATCCATTTACAACCCTAGGTGTTGGTGATGTTGTAAGGTGATGGTGTGGCGATGGTCGTGCAGGGGATCTGGTAGGACGGTCGTGGTGGTGATGGGAGCGGCAATGCTCATGTTGGCAATAATGATTTGGGTGGTGTTGGTGAGGTTGGGAGGTGGTATATTATTGGACGTGTTTGGTGGTGGTTCTAGTCTTGTTGGTTGTAGTGATTTCTAGTGGCAGTGGAGATTGTGGCGAGGTTGTGGGTTGGGAATTGTTGTTGTATTTGATGGTGGCGGTCGTGGAGATTTTTGGTGGCGATGAGCGGCAATGCTCATGTTGGCAATAATGATTTGGGTGGTGTTGGTGAGGTTGGGAGGTGGTATATTATTGGACGTGTTTGGTGGTGGTTCTAGTCTTGTTGGTTGTAGTGATTTCTAGTGGCAGTGGAGATTGTGGCGAGGTTGTGGGTTGGGAATTGTTGTTGTATTTGATGGTGGCGGTCGTGGAGATTTTTGGTGGCGATATCATGGTGTTGGTGGCAAGGTGAGGATGGTTACAAGTGGCGGTGGTAACAGTGGAATTGTTGGTGGTGTGTGATCGACTATTTGACCTATAACCAATTATTCGGTTACTCATGACCAATTATTTAATTGTAACATTAAAATTTGATAATTTGTGACCAATGAATTTAAAAATATGTGATTGATAGATAAATTGTGACTATAATTTTTTGATCTGTGACCAATGAAATAAATTGTGATCTATGAAAGTTTTTATTTGTGACCTCGAAATAAGTTATGACGAATTAATTCGATAATGTGTGACCAATAAATAAGTTGTGACATATAATTATGTACATACATGTGATCATTAATTGTATAATTGTGACTTTATTATATTTAATTTATAAATATTTTTTAATTAATTAGATAAAAACCTGATTTGTGAATTCTTCATAGTTAAAATCTGGTTTGTGAATTTTTCCTTTTTTTAAATATGTTCATTCAACCTTTGAGTAGACTGAATTGCAAGAACGGATCCATGTTCAACATGGCCCAATGGGCTATAATAATCAGCCAGATGAACTAGGTATAGAAACTCCGTCGTATCTCACGACACCATTATTATAGTATAAATATTGGGGGTTAAACCCTAGTTCTTTTAACGGTGGCCTCCACAGACCAGAGAGATCAAAGGAAAGGTAATCTCCCATCTGTTAGCTTGGTTACGTTTACAATTGTGTATGCCTAGCTTTCTGTAAATGTGTACGAATGTATACAACAGTGTTTAGTTTCGACATTTTTGAGTGTGCTGAATCAGTGAACAATTTGTATATCTGTGTAAATATGTTGAAAATTATTTAAAATAAAAAAGAAAAAAATTCTACGGATTCATTGATGCTCAATAATAGCATTTCTGTTTGTAAAGTTATATCGAGTATACTTGGAACGATTTCTGTCGCTTTGATCGAAATTATATTAAGATAATAGCGTTAATGTTTTCAGATTTGTGTGATAAACATGCAAGAGAAATAACTATCTGGGACTGTGCTTTAATGTTCTAATATAGGTAATGGCTCCAAAGCAGCCGAACACTGGTCTATTTGTGGGTTTGAACAAAGGCCATGTAGTGACCCCAAAGGAATTGGCACCCCGCCCGTCTGCTAGAAAAGGAGTGAGTTCTTCTATGCCCTTTGTCTAGTTTCTTACTAATTTGTTAAGAGTATTTCTGCCTAAGGAAACTCATAATGGTTTTGAATGATTGCACTTGTTCTAGCAGATCAAGCTTTTGATGATATATTACAATTTTTTATGTTAAGACTTTTTCTTCCAATTTACCATATACTTCAGCAAGAATGATGAAATGATAGGTTGTATGCATATTTAATTTTAAGCTGGAAGATTGTTCCTTGAATCATGGTTGTTTTGTCTATTATTATGTGCTGTACAGATATCTTAATAACCATTTAACAAGCCTGTTCGAGAAATTCAGACTTTTGTTAAGTAGATTAGTTTTTTAGGTTAATAAAGCATAAGCTAATATCTACAATTCACAATTCATAAATTCTTTTTCTAGCTAAGTTAGACGCAAAAATTCTGACCCTTGCTGTAAACAATTTGGGATTAATTCAGAAAACAAGCAAGAGAGTACATTTTGTGAGGAGCCTTATTAGGGAAGTTGCTGGATTTGCACCATATGAGAAGAGGATCACTGAGCTTTTGAAAGTTGGAAAGGATAAACGTGCTTTGAAGGTTGCTAAAAGAAAGTTAGGCACTCACAAGAGGGCAAAGAAGAAGAGAGAGGAAATGTCTAGTGTTCTCCGCAAGATGAGGTAATTTTCCCAAGTGATATTATTGTTCTTTCCAAGTTTCATAATACCAGGAATTTGCCATGGTCTTTATATAATTGATTCCTTAATCCTTTTTTGCTTATATTATTTTGGAAATTTATGCAGGGCTGCTGGAGGTGGTGAAAAGAAAAAGTGAAGCTTTTATCTTAGGCTTTCAGTTTTGGAAGTAGATCTTGAATCAGAGTATTTGATTAGAAGTGTATTAGTTTATGCATTTTCATTAAGCTTTAAGTATGTTTTGTTGGTATTTAGACATTATTAAATTAAGGACCTTTTTTTATCATGTTGGAGTTACTTTTAAATTTTATTATGTAACCTATCTGATGACCGAGAGTATTTTGTTCTTCTGATAACTGTTCTTGTTCTGCATAAACTTATGAACACTTTCAAGATCGAAGGAAATTTAGTTAACGGGAACGAGTATTTCCAGGCCATTTAGATTTGAATTTACAAAGGATCTGATCCTGTTCAAATATCTAGCTACTGCAAATTTTATTCACTTTTGTTAGTCGTTACGTAATTTGCTTATTCAAGTAATGATTAGAAACAAAAATATGCTTCCCGCTTACTTTTAAGCTTAGCCAAACATGCTGCCAAGGAAAGAGGCTATTAGGTCACTTTTTTATGGTGTCATTGCTAAAATAGAAAGCAAGATGATCATTTCTCCTTCAAATTTTCCTGACAAAGCAGTATCAAGTTGACTCATAATTAAAACTACTTGACCCAAATGCGGGGTTTAATTATCCATATCAATAATCGACCACCACAGTACGAAGGAAATATTACAATTCTACAATTTCCTTTACAATTATTTAACGATAACATGCGACAACATTCATTGATGCTATCAGTTTCTTATACTGCATTCTTCTCTATTTTGGTGAACAGAAGCCCAACAAGCAGTAAAGCAGCTTTTCCATGGCCATTACAGTCTATATAAAAAAAGGACGCAATTGAAAAATTACAACATGAAATCATGTCTTGAACTTCTGGGATATTCTCTCGACCCCTTCTTTCCAGTTTCCAGCTGCTCGCTTTGTGCCTTCCTTAACAGCTGAAGTAAATTTGACAGAGTTTTGCCTTACCTCTTGTAAAGAACTTTCCAATTTTGATTTAGCAGCATCTTTTATATCGCCTGCCCCTCTGCCTATGTTTAAGAACTTCTCCTTCAACATTGATATCAAGAGAAGTATTTTCTCAATGATTTTACTAATAGTATCTTTTGATTTACCCCTCACTTTGTCTGCCATCGCCCTAAGCTTGTCCACCAAATTCTCAGACCTTCCAACAGTTCCTTCAACTGAGAGCTGCTTTCCAGTAGCAAGCCATGTAACTGCAGCATCTTCTTCTTTGCGCAGATCATTGTCAACCACAATTTTAAGGCCCTGCTCCTCCCAACGCTCTCTGGCCTCCTCCAGGACTTTTAATTGCTCTCTTGCTCTTTTCGCCTCGTCTTCAGCCCAAGATCTGGGTAAAATAAAATATGAACGTGAGTTAAATAATTTAAAAATAATAAGAAAACAATAGAATCATCGTTTCAAGTATTATTTTTATATTCTTCTTCTACTTCATGAAACATATTGTTTTTCTGCTTCCCTCTCTTTTGAGATGTCTCAGAGAGAGATTAAAATCAAAATTGCAATCACCTCGTCTTTCTTATCGAAACCTTCCTACATTTCTCAGAGAGATCAACATTCAACTCTTAGTAACCAAAAGCAAAAACTGTGGAGGGTAGTTAAAATGTCCACCACACCCCCACCCCCCAACCCCCAAATGTTAAACTCCCTAGACACCATAGACACTTTTTCCAAAATTCTGTACTACGCACAAGAGCAGATCTTTTGACATGTTCAGTCCCATGGTGTTGCCCATCCATCAGTATAACAGAGACAAACCACCAATGGCTATGTTAGTAGTTCAATGATCAATTTTGACCCTATTCTGTCACAGGGATGATACCGGCTAAAGCATTTAGAAGGTTAAGTTAATGGTAGAAAGAATAGGATGTCTTCCTGGTAAATTTATCTGTTACTTATTTTGCCACGAGGGGAAAAAAAAACTCTCCAGAGGATGTCTCCCTGGTAAATTTACCTGATAATAATTTTGCCATGAGGTGAAAAAACTCTCCAGAAGAGAACATAAAGGTAAAAATCAGCAGGAAAGAAACTATAGAGATATAACAATCTTGACATTGCAAGAAACAATCTATAAAGAAATCTTTTGATATACTCGAATGAAGGAGCTTATTTTGATGGTTACTTTGTGCTATATATTTTTGCCTTGATAATCCAGGAAATGTGTCTCACAACATATCCGTGAAAAATTTTCATAAAAAAATAACCCGTTAAAAGTGGCCATGTAGACAGACATTGGCCAAAAGGAAAAGGAATTGCAGGCCACACCTATGACCAAGTTATACTGCTTAGACAATGACACACAAATCTAATTAGAATGCAAATTAGAGGGAATATTATCTTCAAAGTTTTATGATATAAACACATGCAATCCCTTTATCATTATATATATAATTTTTAACCACTCGAGAAGCCTCTATTCAAATGTAAAGATGAAAGAGAGGTTTCTCACCTAGCCATGGATAAGGCTTTTCGCTCAACTTCCAGCTCATACTGTAACCGGGAAATCTCTTGATTCTCAGTTTCTGCATCCCTCCGAAGCTGGTTAAGCCTTTCTTTTTCATAGGAAATCTCGAACTTATTACTCATAAGGGTTTGCAATTGTTCCTCCAGTTCACGCCTTAACTTAGAAAGAACTTCCATTTCTGAGTCCACAGCAGCTTGTTCCTTCATTAAGGTAAAACTTTCATTTTCCCGTTCAGCCCTCATCCTCTCCAACTCTCTTCTTGCCTCCTCTGCCAATTTCTCAACAGCATTAATCTTTTCCCTTTCCAGAAAAAGCTCCTGCTCATAACTAGCATTGAGATCCTTTTCAACTTGAGCAACTAGAGTACTATGAGCAGCTACAGCCTTTTCTGCCATAGTTTCAGCCTCAATACGTGCAAGTTCCTCGCTAACAATGGCAGAAGCATCACCAGTTGCAAGGGCAATAGCAGCTTGTGCTTTTGTTACAGGTTTTTCTGGCTGGAATAGTCTTGTATATCCTATCGTAGTAATAGGATGGCTTAACTCCATATAAGAAAGTAAGTTAGACGAAAATGATGACATGGATGAAACTCACCAAGTGCTAGGGTTATAATCCCTTGTTCTCCAGCAGCTAAATCAGCTACAAGAGCAGGCCATGCATCTGGATGGATCTTGTCAATATCTATGAAACCAGATAGCTGCTGCAAGGTCTGGTTGCAGAAAAGGGCAGGTTGATTAGAATATGATCTCAATGCTATGCTATCCACAATAAGTAAATAAAAGCATACATTATCGAATTTGCATAACCTTTCTATCAACTACTGGTAGCTGCCTTTTCTCTAGGGCCATCTTCCAACTCACGAGATCCTGACGACACAACGGGCTGCAACACAACAGTTTGAGAAATAGTTCAAGAGTTGGAAGCAGAAAATGCCATAAGCCCACAATATGCTATATTCATAAGCAACACAAACTCGGGTGTGCAAGAACAGTTCGAGTAGGAAAGACACAAGACAGGGAAATGACTGAAGAGTTACCATAAAGTAAAATATGTTGATCAGACAAAGGCTCCAGATGATTTTATAGCTAAAAAGCACATGAAACCACAGAATAAAGAATGAAGAAAAAGGTTCAATAAAAGAGAGAATTTAAATAGACTCAAGAAAGGTAGCAAGAAAATTGCTATTCTATATACTATATGCAGGTCCTAGAAAGGCATCCATTTTCTTTTTCTTCTGCTATGCTCAATTCAATTAACTATACAAGCCAATCATGTAGGAGAAAAATGACATATATCAGTGAGCAATCATATCACCTACCTGTCAGGAGAGAAGCATAGAGGACTTGCGTCTTCATCTAAAGATGACTGCATATCACGTCTCGAAAGTTTGCTGGCAATAAGTCCAGCTTCCGCCAGGCCTGAAAACATCCCATTGATTCAGAGTCCAGAACACAACAAAGGAAAGTCAATCAAATTACACTCTATATTCAAGCCCCTACCTTGAATGGAAGGGAAGTCAGGGTCTTCAGGTGTAATGTCATCAAATGCAAGTTCCGAGATGTTCTCAATGTACATAGCTGGATAAACTTTTGAAGAAGTGTTCCTAAAATAATTCAGAGATACTGTAATAGCAATATACAGCCATTTGATCTTAATCATTTCAAACACTACAAATCAATATCTTTCACCGTTTATTATAAAACAAGAGAAATTAGTACCTTGAAAGAGCATTGCTTGCTAAAACCAACCAACGAGCATATTCCCGGCGAGTACATAGATCTCCTGGTTGAGCATGAGCATCAATAACCTAAAAGCGTGCAATAAATTGAAACTGAGGTTGGAAACCTTCACACTTGTTCTTCAGAATTTACAGCTGAATTTCTACACTATCGAAAGCTAAGGAATGCCAGTGCCATCTTATATTGCCCACTTGAATGAGTTACTTTTTATCATATTAATTTCAAGAAAGTAAAAGTTATTAGTGAAGCCGATTACATAAGGGCTCTGCACTCGCACGAGAATTAAGTGTGCATATGTACCTGTGTAATCTAGAATTCAAATGAATCTTTTGGCCTTTGGAACACTTCTGGTTTAATTTAAAATACCTACAACAGGTCAAAAACTGCTGGTAGAAAATGCATGAAGTGATTGCTGAGGAAGAGGTAAGCCCTCTTAACGGGCGTGATTGGTTTTTAATCACAATACGAAGTTTTGATGAAGTTGCATGGCATCTAGTCCAATTTTTAAAAAAGTTCTCATACCTATTTAATTAATAATTAATTCATCTAATATATACATAAAGATACTTTTCCATGAGTTCTTCAAAAGAGCACTCTTAACACCCTCCTATTGCACTGCCATGTAAATCACTTTCCACATAAAAATAGTTTAAGAACAACATTAATTTTCGTATCCAGCAAATAAACGAAAATCTCAGTAAATCCATGTTTAATAAAATATACAGTTCAGAAATCACTGTACTATATATACTAAAGGAATTCGGTTCAATTAAATTCTTCTAATCTTTTTCAGTAACTTAAATAAAGCTTAAATATTCACATTGAAAGATAATTATCCAATAAAAATAGGTGAAGCAACTAGTTATGTGAACTACACAGCTGATCTAGCAAAAACAGAATTAAAGGCTAGAGCAATCTGATAAAGTACCTTTAAAATTTGCAACGCTGCTAATGCCTGACCTTGAAGTTGATCGACGACAGAAGGAACCAAAACCCTTCCTGGAAGTGCATGCAGACCCTTAGAGACAATGGATGGAGCAGGAATGCCAGCTGAAGTAAAGAACTTTTCAGGATTTGTAGATTCAAAAGATGAACTGTTAAGATTGATATCATTAAAGTCATTGCCATCTTGCTCATATGCAAGATCATAATCTGCTTCCGGCACAAAAGCAGCTCCATTCAATGCAGTTCCATTTATATTTTCCACTTCGGGATGTATATCATCCATGTCTACTGAATCACCTCCAGCTTTGCTTGACTCAATACACTCTTCATGGCCGAAGCTTGGTTCTAAAACTGCAGCGATCTTTGATTCAACTGAGATTTTTAATGTTGAAGGCTCAACAGAAGAAGGATCCGATGAAGAGTTAGAATTTTCTGTCTCATTCAAGCCAGAAACCCCACCCCTGAAATTGGTGCTTAAATTTGCAGAATTAGCATCAGAGACTGATTGTTCAGGAATAAAGTCATCAAGAAGGTTCTCAGCTTCTGCTTCATTGGTTTTTTCGGCAGTAAGGTTACCACTTTCACACTGAATGCTTGAGTCATCAGTGGTATCAGATTCTGGTGGTTTATTGATCACTTCACGAGCAACCACAATATTGCTAATTGCTGATTCACCATGGGCAGCTTTTTGAATAGAACCATTACTGGTGACATCACCATCTTCAGGTAAATGTCCTGCAACAGTACCATCAGTAATTCTACTTTCAGTAGTTTCGCTGTTTCTTTCACCTGAAGAAGGATCCTCGTATGCAACAGTTTTGCTTGGATAGCTACTCTCTTGCATATCAAGTTTCTCAATATTTTGCTCCTCTTCAACTCCACCAAGATGTTTATCAGAGGACGATGACTCTTCTTGTTGTGTTGTCAGTGGCTCCATCTGCTGTTTCACTCCTGTGAGGGGAAAAAGTCATATCTAGTGAATAAACATATCAGAGCAATATAATCAATAACTGAAGACAGAAATATAATGATGCTAGCACAGAGCATGGATGCATAAAAAGACGCTTAATGAAGCTGAAGCCACCGGTAGAACACCTAGTAGAGAGATCCAATCTTGAGTGAAATAAATATCGTGACTTCAATCATTTTCAGTAAAATCATCATGCAGTAAATCAACAAAGCCCAAAGTCGTGTCTCTTTCCCCTTCAAGTTTACCTATTACAGTACCGGAGTAAATATGATATCCACCAGTATACGTAAGAGCATCTCCAAGAGACTCTTTAAACATGAAATGCTCTTTATTTCAAATAGTCAACCTCCAAAATCATGCTCCAAAACACTCTTTAAATTAACATTTTAATTTAGAGTCTCACTCTCTATAATTAAATGCATTTAAAGTGTTTCAATTTTCAATATAAAAAAATAATAAAATAATCTAAAGGAAAAACTAGTTCAAATAAAAGATAGAGAAAAATAAAAAATATTATTTTGAAGTAATAAAATTAAATGTTAAATATAAAGAGCTTGTTGGAGTATTTCAAAATTTTAACTCTAAATTTGTAAGTGCTCTTGAAACAATAGAATATGCTCTTTAAAAATAGATAGACTCTTAGAGATGCTCTAACGCTTTGCTAGTACACAGAAGTGTATACCATGATTCTTGTGTCTATCAATAACTACAAGCATTACACGGTGAACGTGAAAAAGTAGGCCATTATCTTGGGGATTTCAAAACTTTGGTCTAAATCCAACCTAAGCCAGTAGAGGATCTGTTGAAAAATGATTGGGCCAATCCTAAATATAAAGGGGACTTGCAATCCAGTAGACAACAAATACAAAGAAAAAGAAGCAAAAATAATCAAGATTCAAGTGATTTGGTCAATGGATGGACCTATGTCCAGCAGATAGGAGTGAAATCCACTATCGAGAAAAGAAATGTGGAATTAATATTTAACGAATGGAAATTCCTGATATCCCAAAACCCAAATTCTAATACAAATAAATCAGAATACATTCAATGACAAACCCCCAGACTTCCACATACAAGTACTCAACCCTATTATGCCCATTAGTGGATGGCTTCAGGCTAATTAATTGAAGGAATAGTGAAAAATGTTTCTTAAATAGATAATTTCTTCCAACGATTTGATCCTAACGAAAAACGCACATATCTAGGCTTAGCTTACTAGACAGTCACGTCTGAGAGAACAGACTCACTTGAAGTGCCTCGCTTGCTTATGGACAATGTGGCAAAAGTGAGTCCGGTGACAAAAAGAATCCCTGCAACTCCTGTTCCCAGTATCCCTGAAAGAGAACCACTTCACAAGTGTTATTAGTCTATAGGAGAACCCACCAGTACCAAAAAACTCTTAAATATACACCATTTATGGCAACAGCAGCCTCTAAGGTTATCTGAGTCATTTTTACAATTAATATCATACTTATAGACTTCAATTGGGCAATTTTTTATTGGAAGATTTTACTCATACCACTTCCTTTAATCAAAAAAATAAAAATAAATGGCACGTTAATCAACGAAATTTAAAATAGAAAATCCCTTCTACATACAAAGATATGGCTAGTTTTTCACTTGCTTTTCCATTTCAAAATTTTAAATGATCACATTCAGTCAAATGCATCAACAAACTGCTGTTAGACAGAAATACCCAATTTAATAAAATGAGTAAGATCTACAATAAGAATAATTAGTTAATAGACAGATATGCTGTCACCTGCAAGTGATTGCTGGGGGCGTGAGTCACCCGACTGTTCTTCAGCGTCAGCATTGGACCAACCGGAGAAAGTATCTGAATTTGGATTTGTCCACGAATAATTTCTAGAGCGGCGCTGTTCCACTCCATTACCACTAGCCGCACTAGTACGAACCACCAGCGACACGAAATTCAAATTGTGGCAATCGAGCTTCTGAAACCGCGTGCATACAAAAATTGGCGGAGATTTCCGGTAATTGAGCGCCAGTTTTAGCTGAAAGGAGCTCGGGCACCACGATGTGGTGGCGGTAAAGGCGCTCATTTCCGAAATTCCACCAGTTTAAAGCTCCATTGAAATTCAGTAGTGAAATTACTACAAACCTCAGGATTTTGTTATACAGTGGTTGAAATTGTTGGAATTTGACGGTTAATATGAAAAACTATAAGAGGATAATTTCTAGGGTTTTCAAGTTTATTTAGCCCTGTTTAAAGAATTTTTCAATAAACTAATTTTTAATCCAATATTAGTACATTAAAATATTTTACACGTAAAATTAAATTTTTTTCTACTTTTTAATTACACATTCTTAAAATAATAATAATAATAATAAATCACTATTCTAGAACTCATTTTCCCTCTAAAACTACCCTTTTCGACTTCCTTTAAAATAAAACAATTTATTTTTTATACTCATTTTCAATCAAAATAAAATATTTTACATATAAATTCAATTTTTTTTCCATTTTTTAACTACATATTCTTCAAAAAATTACTATTCAAAATATTGTTTTTACACAATAATGATCATTAAACAAGGGCTCATTAAAATGATTGCGAAAGAGGGAAATTTATAGGTTTTTGTTGTATGTCTATATAAGTATTTTATCTATCTATCTAGCAAACAACGGCTTCTAAAACTAAGAATAAATTAAACCCAATCATATTTTGCATCTTTTCATTTTAACAATGAGCTACCAAGTTTTTTCTTTCAAAAATTAGGTGTATTCTACCTACTCGATTCCGCGACACAACCCACCAACCTAACCTAATTCATTTTCCAAACCCAAGGGTTCAATATTCCTCGATTGTTGGCACCATTGCTTATGACATTGTTTCAATCTTCTTTTGTTGTTGTTGACATTGCTTCCAACGCTAACGGCGAGCGTCACTATAGCAATGGCGTTTCTCAATTTCATAAAGCTACTATTCAGATTTTCTTCTTCTTTAGGTCAAAGCTGCCTCCAGTAGCAACAACAGCATCGTTAGGAATTTCGCAAACCTGTTTTCTCCTTTTAAGTAGCTATTGTTTCTATTTTCTTCTTTCGTAAGTAGCGGCGCCCAACCACTATGCTTGCATGCACCCTCACATTGCTTACTAGTGACAGTGTGCTCGATGGTAGATTGTGGTGCGATGGTGCTAGCAAGGCGAAGTTGTGTGTGTTGTGGTGTGAATGTGTGGTGTGGTGGTGCAGTGGTGGTAGTGGTGGTGATGGTGGATGCAAGTGGGGTACAGGCAATGGTGGTTATAATTTGTTGAAGGTGATGGTACTTATTATGGTTGTGGTAACGATGTGTTCGTAATGTTGGGATGTAGTGGTAGGGGATTGTGAATTCGAGGTGATGGTATTTTTTGGGTGGCATGGACGATGATGGAGGGGAGAGATGGGGGAGATGAAAGGTAATTTATGAACATTTACTTAGATAATTATAATCAGTTAATTCGATAATATATGATAAAAAAATAAGTTGTGATCAATTAATTTAATAATATATGATCGAAAAATAACCTGTGACAAATTAATTTGATAATTTATGACCGATAAATAAATTGTGACTTAAAAAACTTGTAGTTCATGATTGTAACTAGTATATAATTGCAAAAATGCTAAATGGATGGGGCTTGAAGACAGGCCTCAATGTAACTTCTCTCATATAATTGTGAACGTAAATTGTATGCTATTGTGACCTTAATTTATTTAATTAATAAAATTTATTTAATTGCCACTTTGATTAATACTACATGATTTTTAAAAGATCTTCACATGTTTGTCAAATTTGAAGTATATTTTTTTAAAGTTGGTAGTAATGTATTTTTTCCTTCTAAAATCACCAACAAACATATCGAACCAAAATAATTACTATCACCATATTTGGAAATAGTTATTATTCATCTATTTAAACAATTATGATAGTTAAAGGTTGTGATACTATTCATTAAATACTTATAGATGGTTCGTCGTTATTCCACACAAAAAAAAAAAAAGAAAGAAAAAGAAATCACTCAATCGCTTCAAATTAGAGTCTTGAACAATGCTAGGTGTACAATTTTGCTTTAAGGTTTTTTGCAGATATAAATTTGGCAAATTTTCATTTGTTCATAGCAAAAAACACAAAAAACAGCTAGACATAGCATCTGCAAAACTTTTGTAAGGATTTCTTCTATACACATATGGTTTTGGTCTAGAGACTTTTTAAAATCTAGACCGAACTGTAGGGGACAAGCCAAATCGATGCTGCATGTGATGAATTTTAATACAGGAAATTTTGAATGGTTAGATACATTCCAATGTGTTACATTTTACACTGGAGTTAAGATTACTTGTCACAAAAAGCTTGTGCTGCAAACTTGCAACATCAGTAATCTGTCAAGGGAAATGTGAACAATCATTTTCGTTAGTAATTTACGAGTATTTCTTTTTTACTCTACATTCAATTTGTTTCAAAATTATCAACCTCATAGGTATCGATATAAAACAAGACGATCAAAGTGAAGGAGCTCGGTAACTTCGCATCTATTTGCTCTAAGGTAGGGTTAAATCTCGATCGAAATGCCATAAAATTTATAAAGAATGCCCAAGTTACACCTAGTATGAAGAATAATAGCATTAATGGATAATCAAAACCCATTTGACATATCAAATATACAATAAAATTAAGCCCTTGTTTGATTCCCATTTTGGGGTAAAGAATGTATTTTGAATAATAGATTGATGGAGAATGCGTGGTTTACAATTAAAAAAAAAGTTTTGGGTCTACGCGTAATATTATTTTATTAAATAATGTGTGATTGAAAATGAATTTTTAGGAGAATGAGACTCAAACAACGGCTAAATTCAATTATCTTGGTCTCAATATTTAAATTATGGCCATGTTTGTTTATCATTATTTCAAAATTCTTTTCTTTTTAAACTCATTTTCAATCACCTGTTCTTACAATAAAATATTTTACACGTAAACTCAAATTTTATTATTATTTTTTTTTTACTTTTTAGTCCACATTCCTTCGAAAAATCACTAATTCAAAACTCATTTTCATTAGATAATGTAGACAAAGTGGGGGTAAGTTTGTCATTCAGCAATAAGTTGATTGCTATGTCACAAGTGCTTGATTTATGAAGCATCGGTGCTTTACTTATCATAAGCATTGATTACACGACAGATGAATTCATTAGTGGATAGGTTTATTGTCGATTTCATAAGAGAAATGTAATTTCTAAAGAAAAGCTTAACATATTTACAAAATAAAGTTTCTTAAAAGTAAATTTTAAAATTACTAACCTAGTAATTAAACTCAAAAGTTTCTTCCAACTAATAACCTTATATTTAGCGTTTGTTTTACAAACCTTTTTGATATTGTAAGTTAGTGTGTCTCATAAAATGTGAATTTAAAATAAAAATTATTGGTCCAATTAAAGGTGTTATGCTTCATCATATGAGACCCCAACAACAACGGTTACGTGGCAGTCAACTAACAAATTACCCGAGGCTCGTAGTCCCCATCTCTTGCTTATTTGACCTAGCCGAGACCATCAAAGATGAAGTTGAAATGATGTCTTCACCTTGGTCGAAAAGTGCCATGTCGAGGTTGACCCTCCATGGACAAGACTAAATGCCACACTCTGTTGCAACTCATTTTCAAAGCTACGAGCTTTTGATTCAACAAAGCATCTTCCAACTTTATTTCTCTCAAAAGATATTTTGTACATGATCTTTCTTATGATTAATTGATGTAATATCTCTGCAGTAGACGTCTCTCTATCAACTTATCAATATACTTTTTCAAATGTTAGACCTAAGCTATAGACTGATCAATTTTTAGAATCATTAAATGTCATTTGAACCTAGAACTGCAGAAAGTGATGCCTACGAGGATTACACGTCAATCGTTAAGATCATGCTATTTATCTTTCATTGATGATAACCACTTCATCTCTTTCCACCATAAAGTTTCCCATTTAGTGTCATTTTTTAGTTAATGCAATCTTACACTACGCAGTAATCTTGCTTAATGTTTTCTCTTTACAACCCGGATGTACACATACTTCGTGACTCAAAATATTCCGTTCGTTCCATATAATATAAGTTGATTGATTTGATTGTCGAAGTGCTCGGGACCAAGGCCTTCCCCACCATTGAAGAAGTCCACATACTTCAACGATTTTTTCAAGTATGTAGGAGCCTTAAGCATTGACCACTCCGTCCAATCGAAAATTGAGTTCAACAAAAATGATGATTTAGAATTAAATTTGACTACCTAAAAATTTGAATGAAAAGAAAAATTCCACCAAACAAGAGCTTCAAAATTGCATCCTTATTTGACCATGGTCATTAAAAGTAGTCTTTCAAACAATATTGCATCCTTCTTTAACAAAAGTTTGCACTTTTCATTTTCAATCTTTGTAAAATTTTAATTATATTACCCTTAACCCTTTTTAAGCATTATTCTTAACATTTCAAAAATGTTGTAGAATTCGACATTCCATAAATTTTGACTAATAATTTTCCTCATCTTTAAATAGAAAAAAAAAGGGAAAAAGAAAAAGAAAAGAAAACGATTTAATAGAACAATAAAGGGAAATTAGCAGGTGCCCTAAATATTTTTTAAAAAACTATAAATATATATATGTTATAAAAGTGAAGAAAAGAGAAAAAAACAAAGGGAAGTTAATAGATTTGTATGTTTTATTAAGAATCAAAATCCTGTATTTATAGGGTAGAATTAGGGATAAAATAGTAATTATTTCTAGGGTTGTAGGGGTATAATTGTCATTCACTTCTAAACGCTAATAATATTTCCTTTTACAACACTCCCGCTTGAATGACACATTACAAAATATCTGTCTCGTTAAAACTTTGTTTGATAAAAACCCAATGGAAAAAAATCAAACGAAGGAAAAAGAGTACAGCTACTCCCCCTGATGTTGATCACTGAAAATCTTTGAGTCGAGGTATTTCAATCTCATGAACTAATTTATTGAATGTGGATGTTGACAGTGCTTTTATGAATAAATCGGCCACATTGTCACTTGAGCGAATTTGTTGGATATCAATATCGTCATTCCTTTGAAGCTTATGTGTATGAAAGAATTTTGAAGAAATATGTTTCGTCTTATCACATTTGATATAGACTCCTCTGAGTTGTGCAATACAAGCTGCATTGTCTTCATACAAAATTGTTGAACTATCTTTTGTTGAAATTAATCCACATGATGCGTGGATATGATGAGTCATGTTTCTCAACCATACACATTCTCGACCCGCTTCATGGATTGCAATAATTTCAAAATGATTTGAAGATGTAGCTGTCAAGAATTGCTTCACAGATCTCCATGATATAGCCGTTCCTCCACATGTAAACACATAATCTGTTTGTGATTTAGTTTTATATGGGTCAGTTAGATAACCTGCATCTGCATATCCCACTAAAGTAAATCCCGACTTTTGAGAATAAAATAATCTCAAATCAATAGTACCCTTTAGGTAACGAAAAATATGTTTAACACCATTCCAATGTTTTTGAGTTGATGTAGAACTATATCTTATAAGGAGATTTACAAAAAAAGTTATGTCGGATCGAGTGCAATTTGCAAGATAAGTTAATGCTCCAATTGCACTAAGATATGGTACTTCAGAACCAAGAACTTTTTATCCATCTTCAAGTGGACGAAATTGATCTTTTTCCACATCAAGTAATCAAGCGACCATAGATGATGTCAATGGATGTGCATTATCTATATAAAATCGTATTAAAACTTTTTCTGTATAAGTAGATTGGTGAACAAATAATTCATCTGCGAAATGTTCAATCTACAATCCAAGATAAAATTTGATTTTTCCCAAATCCTTCATCTCAAATTCATTTTTCAAATAATCAGCAATTTTGTTGAGTTTTTCAAGAGTTCCAATTAAATTTAAATCATCAACATAAATTGCCACAATTGCAAATCCACTATTTGTTTTCTTTATGAAAACACATGGACAGACATCGTCATTTTTATAACCCTCATTCAACAAATATTCGATAAGGCAATTAGACTACATGCGTCCGGATTATTTTAATCCATAGAATGATCTTTGCAATTTAATTGAGAACATAATTATCGGGCATGTATTGTTTGTTCCTGATATCTTAAGTCCTTCGAGGACTTTCATATATATGTCACTGTCAAGTGAACCGTACAAATATGCAGTTACTATATCCATAAGACGCATATCAAGCTTTTGTGATAAGGTCAAACTAATTAAGAATTTAAAAGTGATGGTGTCCATTACGGGAGAATATGTTTCCTCATAATTAATTCCTAGTCTTTGTGAGAAACCTTGAACTACTAGTCGCGTTTTGTATTATTTTCATTTCTCTTTCGTACAAAGACCAATTTGTATCCAATAGGGATTACATTTTCAGGTATTTGAACTACAGGTCCAAACACTTTTTGTTTCTTCAAAGAATTCAATTCCGCCTGTATGACTTATCTCCATTCTGGCCAATCATTTCTATTTTGACAGTCTTTAATCGAATGTGGTTCAGGATCCTCATTTTGTATAATATCAAGAGCCACATTAAAGGCGAAAATATTGTCTATAACAACATTATTTCGTTCTCATAATTTATGAGATAACATGTAATTTATTGAAATGTCATTATTTTTGAACACTTGTGGTTCTTCAGGAATAGTATTTTCAATATCTAATTGATCAATATTTTCTAAAGTAATTTCTTCCAAAATTTTTGGTTGGTTTTTCTCATGTACTTTTCTTTTTCGAGGTACAGAGTCTTTTGAACTAATTGGTTGACCACACTTCTAGTGTATTTGATATTCATTTGCTACAGCAGATTGTCCTATGGGGACATCAATTTTTGCTGAATTATTTTCTGCTGGAACATATGACTTTGTCACTTTTTTGTGTTAACAAATATATCAGGTAATTGATTTGCAACTCTTTGCAAATGAATGATTTTTTCAACCTCTTGCTTACATTAATTGCTACGGGGATCAAAATAAGATAGAGTTGTTTCATTCCAAGAAATTTTACCTTGTTTTTCAGGATGTAGTGTTTCCTCTCCCAAAGTTGGGAAAGTCATTTCATCAAAATGACATCTGCAAAACGTGTAGTAAATAAATCACCCGTTAAAAGTTCAAGATACCTAATAATTGATGGTGAATCAAAACCCACATAAATTTCAAGTTTTCGTTGGGGACCCATTTTAGTACGTTGTGGGGATGAAATAAGAACTTGAATAGCACAACCAAAGACCTGTAGGTGAGAAATATCAGGTTCATAATCAAATGCCAGTTGCAAAGGTGAATATTGATAATATGCAGTTGGTCTAATACAAACCAATGATGCAGCATGTAGTATAGCATAACCCCAAACAGAAGTTGAGAGTTTTGTTTTCATAAGTAATGGTCTAGTAATAAGTTGTAAACGCTTAATAAACGACTCTGTCAAACCATTTTGTGTATGGACATGCACAATTAAATGTTCAATTACAATCCCGATTGACATACAATAATCATCGAATACTTGTGATCTAAATTTACTAGCATTGTCAAGGGGAATAGTTTTAAGTGAGTAATTGGGAAATTGTGCTCGTAATTTTATAATTTGAGCAAGTAGTCTAGCAAAGGCTACATTCCTAGTGGAAAGTAGGCAAACATGTGACCATTTTGTAGAAGAATCAATTAATACCATAAAAATAACAAAATGGTTCACATGGTGGGTGTATTGGCCCACATATATCTCTGTGAACTCTTTCTAAGAAATTTGGAGGTTCAATATTGACATTTGTAGTTGAAGGTCTAATGACTAACTTGCCTTACGAACAAGCTACACATAAATAATCATTAGGTAAAAAAATCTTCTGGTTCTTTAAAGAATGTCCATGTGAGTTGTTTATTATTCGACGCATCATTATAGCTCCTGGATGTCCAAGTCGATTATGCCAAAGTATAAAACTTTCTGGATCAACGAACTCCTGGTTCGTGACATTGTTTGATTCAACAATTTTTATAAATGTATAATACATGTCAGATGGGAGTGCATGAAACTTTTCTTCTATCTGCTTCTGACCAGATACAAAAGAAGTTATAAAAAGATATTCAATATTATTTTATTGTGTCGTCTCAATATGATATCCATTGCAACGGATATCTTTAAAACTAAGCAAATTTCTTTTGGATTTGCTAGAATAAAGTGCATCATTAATATATAATTTTTTATTATTTGGTAAAATAATACAAGCTCTTCCAGAGCCTTCAACGATATTAGATGTACCTGATATTGTATTGACATTATTCTCTTTTAATATTAAGTCCAAAAAATATTTTTTGTCTTGAAGAATAGTATGTGTAGTTGCACTATCAATCAAGCAGGTGTTTTGACAATCTAACATGAATTTATCAATATAACAAAATAGATATATTTAAAAAAACTTGAATTTAAATTCAAAATGATAAGCATAATTAATATTTTGAAATTAACGATAGATAATAAAGTTCAAAATTTTTGTAAAAAGTAAAAACATATTTTTAACTAAATTTCTAAAATAAAGGGAAATACCAGAAATAGAAAAAATAAATAAATAAATAAATAAACTAATCTATATCTTCCATCACACCACCTTAATCAAATGGTCAATATTTTCATTTGGATCAGTAAAAAAATCGGAGACATCCAAATGAGTCACATCAATTGGACCATCATAGTCAGCAAAATTTGTTTCCACCTTTCTCTTTCCCTTAATTGATTTTTTACAAGGTGTTTTACCATACGACAAGTACGTGTCCAATACCCTTTTATTCCACATCTAAAACAACTTTCTTCATGTACCTTTTTTGGTGTGCTACTTTCGTTTACTTTTTGCCTTTTAAAATTGTTCTCTTGTTGTTGATAACTTTGTTGATTATTTTATCCATGGTTTACTCTGCGTGCAAGTCCAAATCCACGTCCACGTCTATGTCCTTGTCTTGATATTACATTTGCTTCAGGCAATGCAGTACCATTTGCATCGGGCAATGTTACAGAACCAGTTGGACGTAACCCATGATTTTTTATCAGCAGTTCATTATTCTGTTCAGCAACAAGCAGACAAGATATAAGTTCTAAGTACTTTTTAAAACCACGCTCGCAATATTGTTGTAGCAGGAGCACATTCGAGGTGTGAAAGGTGGAAAAAGTTTTTTCCAACATATCTTCATCAGTGATTTTTTCTCCACAATATCAATTTTGAACATATTCTGAACAATTCAGAATTGTACTTGCTAATAGTTTTGAAGACTTGCAAACGAAGGTGCATCCACTCATAACAGGTTTTGGGGAGGACTATAGTACTTTAATGATCAAATATTTCAGTTAATTTTTTTTTAAAGAACCTGTGGATCTTTCTCAGTAAGATATTCAATTTTTAGTCCATTGTGAAGATGATGACGAAGGAAGATGAGTGCTTTTACACGATCCTGCAGGAATTCATTATTTCCTTCTTTTATTGTCTCTCTCAAACCTTTTGAGACAATATGAATATCAGCATCAAGTACCCATGATAAATAATTTTTGCTAAATATGTCAAGTGCAACAAACTCAAATTTTGTGATATTTGCCATTTGATTAACTACACAATAAAGTAAAAGAAAATATAATTAGTTTCGAAAAATATGATTAAATATCATATAATTGTAAATCAAGTAACATGACATAAGTTACATGTTTTCTTTCAGGGATAAATATTAAAATAATATGTTTTTCGAAACATATGCTATTTCGAGAGCACATTATATTTTATTATTACTTCTTGAAGAACAATATGACAATATTCTTCTAAAATATTGAAAATTATAATTTATGCTCTTCAGGAGCAAGTAATATTCTTCAAGAATATTAATTATAGTATAGTGCTACTTCAGAATCATCAACAAACTATTTATAATAAATAGATATTCGATTAATATTCTTCAAGATTATTAATTATAATGTTGTGCTACTCCAAGAGTAATAACATGATAAATTATTAATTTAAGTTTAAAGAAGAATATCTAAAGTATTCGATCAAGTAAAAAAAAATTAATTATCAAATTTGCAAAATAAATCATTATGCTGTGAATATAATAGACGATGATTATAACGTAATTATTAGTAAAAAAATATAAGAATAGAAAATTAACTATGCATACAACAGAAATTGAAATTTTTCATCATTAATTAAGGTGATCATTATTGCATGACATGTAGTGAATAAATAATTAGTAAAGAATAAATCATTACCATGTAGACATGACATGAATATATATAGAAAAATTAATTACCAAAAATGTATAAGTAAAAAAAAAAAAAATCTTCCAAACATGCATGTGAATTGAGTGAAAAGACCAAAAAAATTCATAATTATGACATGCAGAAACAATTTCACATATTATGACGTGAATTTTGTAAACCAATCATAAAGTTTTTGAAAGCAAGAGAAGAAGAAGAAGCAATGACTAATTTCATAAATCAATTAACATGCAAAAGTTAATTAAAGTAAAAACAAAAATGTAGGCACAAGGGCTACCTGGGTACACGTATGCGTAATTAAAAAAATTGAATTAGAAGGAATCAATTAGGACGTAATAATTGATTTAATTAGCACCAACCAATTTTGCTGAATTCAATTAGCATGAATTATTGGATTTGAAAGAAACAAAAAGTTGGGTACAGCAAATGATGGTGGCGACGGGTGTAATTTTGTAAAAATAATTTAACTATGTATGTATTATGTAAAAGAAATTTAATTTTGGTACTGGTACATGTAAGAGATGATTATACTTTAAAAGAAATTACAACCTTCACTAAATTTTGAAAAATTAAGTTTTCGTGCTGATAACGTGTTATAGAAGTGAAGAAAAAAGAGAAAAGTCAATAGACTTTTGTGTTTTATTAAGAATCAAAGCTCTATATTTATAAGGCAGAATTAGGAATACAATAGTAATTATTTATAGAGCTGCAGGGGTGTAATTGTCATTCACCTCTAAACCCTAATAATCTTTCCCTTTACAACAATATCACAATTAAATACAATTGACAAAATTTGTTAAATTATAATGCATCAAGCCTTAACCCTTGTTTCATAAGGATTAAAATCAGATTTTTAGTATATTTTGGTAAAAGATGATGAAATGTGTGTTTGAAAGGTTGTGAGTTTTATGAAACATGTAGTTAAATTTAATTCTTAACTTTAATTTAGATTAAAATCTAAATTTTAAACAGTACCAAATATGGGCTTAATTTTGATGAAAGAAATAAATTCAAAATAGTGTGCTAAAAATAAATAAAAAAATAAAAATATTTCTTCTCCAATAATTGAACTGTTAAATAGAGTGACTCAAAATGATCACACAATAACCGAAATCACAATACTCTATTATGTAAATTATGGTGAAAATAATACCGGTAATAAATAAATAATGCGCATTTAACCTAATCAATGCCTTGCATTATTATTTTGATTTCTTCTTTCGCACTCTTAATTATTATTAATTAATTAGATTCCAATTTGTCCACTTTAGACGACTAATCCCATCATTGTCAGATCTCTTTCTAACTGGTAATAATACGTGATATCTTGTTTATTCTCACCACATATACAATTATGAATTACCTAAAAACTTAAGCCCCGTTTCACTCCTATTATTTGAAATTTTAATGGTCGAAATAATATATTTTGAATAACGTGTGATTAAAAAAGAATTTTTTTTGAGGTTTATGTATAATATTATTTTATAGAACAATATGTAGTTGATAAGAAAAAAGAGAAAAATGAATTATATTTTAAAAGAATGTATTTTGAATAGTAAAATTTTGTGTGTTTTACATAAATTTTTACATAAACAATTACCTAAATACCTAAACAATGTGTGTTTTACACAATTTTTTGTGAAAATAATGAATTTTTGAATTGTAAATTTTGGGATAATATGGGATTAAAAGATAAGAAAAAGTTTTGATTTTACATGAAAAATATTTTATTATGAGAATGTGTGATTAAAAATAAGTATGGAAAAAAAAAAAAAAGAATGAGAGATAATGGATGTCAAACAAGGGCTAAATTTTATTAGCCGCTATTTGGTTTAGTTAAAAATCATATTTTTAGTAAAATTCTATAAAAATTAATAAAATGTGTGTTAAAAATTTGATAAAGTTGTGGATCCCATTAAACGTGTGGTTGAAAATGAATTTGAAATAAATTGAGTTTTAGAAAGCGAAAACTAAACATGGACTTAATATTTTCGGTGCATTTCAAAAATAAACTCCTCAAGTAAATTTATTCTAAACTTAGAAATATTATGATTTTAATGCGTAGAAGTGAAATTATTGGTAACATCGATTTTGCCAAGCCAAGCAAATACGTCTTATGATGCGTTTCTCCGTTCAAATTTTTTTATCCAACCTTCAAAATTTTGTATCTAGTGATGTCACACTGATGGCCATACGAGCATACAATTGTAACTTCTGTTTGGACTATATTAAAATTAGTTTTTAGGAAAAAATATATTTTAAAATAGTGATTTTTTGATAAATGTGTAGTTAAAAAAGGAAAAAAAATCTTAATTTTAAATATAATATTATTTTATTAAAAAATACGTGATTGAAAAAAAAGAAAAAAAATACATTAAAAATAATATAAAGTCCAAACATGGACATATATTGTTCTCACCACCATTCACGGCCACTTCAACTCATATCTCTGTACCATTGTTCAATTCAATCTCAATCTCAAGACAATTCAAGAGGGGGTTAACTACCATGACCAAAAGCAAGTGAAACTACTTACGCAATCAAAATTACGTGAAATTCACTCTCCCTTCCTCATCATTGCCTTTCTCAGGAAAATTGCAGCATTGTTCCTAATCTTAAGTCAATACTCAAACCTTTGAAAAAGAGCAATTTAAGTCTTAAATTACACAACGAGTTTTCAATGATATAATGCTCCTGTTTTGGTTTGGATTAAAATCCAACTAAAATTTTAACTTCACATTTTATGAAAATCACAACTTTTTGACCGTACATTTCATCAATTTTATCAAAATTTATTAAAAATATAATTTTAATCTCTACTATACATGGACAAATTGTACAAATCCTTTATTAAATCGTCATTGGATCTCAGAGAAATCGTGGTTTTTGCAAAAGTTAGACACGTAATAATCATGTGACAATTTAATAAAGATTTGAACATTAATTGAAGAAGAATTATGCAACTACAATGAAAAGTTGAGATGGTGTACTTGTTCATTTTTAAAAGTTAAAGACCAACTCCGGCTGTCGAACAATAAATTGGGGATCAATAAATTTTCCCTCCCTCTTATACCAAAAGGGCCCCGAAACTCATATGCAATTGGGCCATTACGCCATCACAGTTCTCAATAAATAAACATTCCACTCTCGGGAATCCCTCCGCTTTCTATATAAAGCCAAATACCGTAATTAACACTTTTCGTCCAAGTTTCCCTCTCTCTTCAGTCTCCCTTCTTCTCCCGTCTCCATCTCTTGTTAATTCTTTTTTCTGAAATTCAATTCAATTCATTCCAATAATACATTGAATTTTGCAGTCACGATTCAGAATTTCATTACGTTTACATGAAAACTCGTTATTAGGTTCTCTAATCTCTCTTAAAATACACCTAATTAAAGAATTTCCAGAGATATATTCAGTTTTTTCATTCACATTTCGGTGAAAGTTCATTATCAATTACTGTAATATTTTAAAGAGACACCGAAATAAAACAATTTTCTGATATAGGCTCTGTTTCAGTGCATATACATTATTTTTTTCTCAAGTGATAACTCATTGTGAATTATAGATCTCGATTTGCGTTGTTTCATATACATTCAATAGCAGAGCCATTTCGTAAATGAACATGGATTCAAATACAGTTGTATTAAGCTTGCTGGTGTTTCTAACATGCGCTCCACGGTGCATTTACTCGGAGGAGCGCCATTTGGTGAAGATGAATCTGGTTCGAAATGCTTTATCTCTCGGCGCCTGTATGTAAAGCCATTGCGAACTCTTCTATGAGAATTTTATATACTTAATTTTTTATTAGAAAGTTTTATTTATTTTTAGAGAAAATTTTTCTACGAGAATTTTCATTTAGTAATTTTTTTGAGATGCAGATTGTTTGGACGGAAGTTTGCCGGCATACCATCTGGACAGAGGATTCGGCGCGGGGGCACGCAACTGGCTTTTACAGTTTGAGGTAATTTATTTGTGCATTTGTGGGGACAAAATGATTATGCATTGAAAAACAACATGCACACAACCTACCTTGTGCTGTTTAGAGTAATTTTTTTCACTTTTTATGGGTAAAAAGGAGAAAGAGCTCCACGCAATATATCAATATAGACTATGATGTACAGCCCCTTCCCAACAAAGGGGCCCACAATATAACTAAATGGGCTGTGATTGCGGTACACTTTTTTGTATAGCTCCCTCACAATAGGGGCTACAACACCATACCATATAGCATGGTGTACAACTACCTTTACCTAACTATACAACTACCTTTACCTAACTATATAGTTATTTAGCAATGTTAGGAGGGTTATGCTATATGTACATTATGGAGTCCGTATCCACAATATACAAGTAACATAACATCATTAGAGAGTTAAAAAACAATTTTTTCAATCTTCCAATTATGGAATTTCATATGTACATTATGAACATCTTTATGGATAACATAATGTACATGTAGAATTATTCATGTCAGGAAGTCATGCATTTGCACTGTATATTTAGATCTTACAAAATTATTTACTCAACCCTTCTCTTTTTCTTCACGGGGTAAAAGGGATAAGTTGAGCCAACTCGGTTCTTAGACATTTGAGCACGGCTCTTGTCCACAAATTAGGTTAGGTTTGAATCTTTGACTCGTGTGCACAATGAACGGAGTAGAGTATGCTTGTTTTTTAAATAAATTAACAAAATAAGTTAAAAAATGAACCAACGAGTAAAAAATGATGCTTGACTCGACTTATTACTCATTTGAAATGAGTTCGAGTTGTCCATAGACCAACTTGGCATGAATCGGGCTGAGCTCGCTAATTGCTAGACCCTTTTGCCACCCCTATTCTTTCTTTCTTTTCTATCCAATTTGGAAATTAAGCTTTCAAACTTCAAAGGTTTTGAAAATAAATGGGCAAGTTGCACTATTGGCCTCCAACTTATTACAACTAATAGCGAGTTGGTCTTAAATCTTTTAATAATTCTCTAACATTTTATTATATTTGTTCAATCAATTCTCAACGACTGAATCATCCAAATCTTCTTTAGACTACTTATTAATAAATATCCCTTTTCAAATTTTTAGGCGGTGGTTCAAGTTGAGAGTAAAATTTAGCTTTATAACATAGGAAATATGAGGGTTATGTAAGGGTCCAATTTGAGCCACTGGAAATTGAATGTGATTCAGTTGACTTCTTTTTAAAAATTTGAAACAACTTGCTATTCAATCAATAGTTATAGACTGATAGAGCAATTTTTTTTTTTTTTTTTAATGTTTTATATATCTTATCAGCATGAATAATATGCAAATGAATTAAATTACTTGTACACAATTTTTTTTTACGCATTTGCTGACAAGGGCATTTGCCAAAATACATGACACCTCAGTATCTATCAAACAATCTATAAAAAAATTCTATACAAGTAGCTTAAATGTATGCAAATAATTCTGGTTTGTATCCATCGCCTCTCTCATGACTACCCTCAACGCAGTTATCACCACTTGGTGCGTGGTTGGTAAAGTTTAAATTTTGTTAAGCCCTAGATCCCCCAATTTTTGAATAAAAATATATGTTTGATCAGTTTTTGAAAAATTGAAATCTTGACAAAAATGCACGTAATGAAATCGGATAATCGGACTGTGCAATTAAAAGAGAACAAACTAGGCACATGTTTGGTTATAATTAAAATCTAATTTTAATTTAAGTTAAAATCAAACAATTAATATTAACCACATCTTTCATGGGTCTCACAACTTTTAAACGGTACATTTTAAAAATTTCTATCACAATCTACTAAGAAATCTAATTTTAATCCTTATCTAATATTCTCTAGATCAGTAACAAAGTTACCATCAAATAATAATGGAAATTGGCAGATTATGAAACAAATTTCTTTGGACACCACAAATTGAGCTTCAATGATCATCCAATAGTGCTCTAAATTTTCAAGGGACAAGCCTTTATCAATCGGCCTCTTGATATCTTTTTCTCTTTATCTTTTGTTGATTTTTAGGTCATTCTTATCCATTACCAATATTTTTTAGAGGCCATGCTTCAATATTTCCGATTCATGGCGAATTTTTGGTCCATCCCCTTTAAATTCAACACTCCTTATCATTGAAACGAGAATAAGAGGATGGCGGCTGACAAATGAGTCTCTTGGCTATCATGTCCGGGGGCCTATCCTAATTTCTAACAAATTTGGCTTTCTACGATATTCAATACTTATATTATTCAAATTGGGCCTACAGAGAAATTGAATGGCTGGTGGATATGAAAGTCACATGTATTGAGTTGGTAACCACGATAGTGATGTTGACCAAATAGTATCAATCCAACTCAGCTGTAGGGACAATTGAAAGTCGAAACCACCCTGTTACGGGACTGGTCCGACAGGCCAAATTTCTCAGGAAACCGTCTTGCAGGCTAGGTCCATCCCAAGATTTGGACAGACATCGTTATTATTTCAAATTTTTAATTTAGTTTAAAACGGACTTACAAACTACAGTGCCAAGCTTTTCAATTGTGAGAAGCCTATTCGTGGCCTGGTCTATTACTGATAGACTCGTGGCTCCATGCCGTCTTGTCTAATTCATTTTCACACCAATAATTCTATATTTTTTAATTAACTTTTAGAGAGTTATGTTAGGACTCTTCAAGTAAATTTTTTTCACTATTATGGTAGAAATCTTTCAATAAATTTATTGTACTAACTACCAACTGAATGATTGATGCAGGTGGTCTGTAAGTAGTTATGACCCATGAATACTGACCGTATTTACTATTTGTTAATCATGATCATAATAGGGTGGAGGTTGGTGCAACGATATTAAATCATGCTTGGATAGAGCCCAAACTCACCGAGGATCTACCCATTACATGAGTAAGGTGGAAGTCTTTTCTGGCATTTTAAGCAATAATGCCTCTTTAAATCCTGGTATGCATCTTCTAATCAAAGGATCCAAATTTACCAAAAGTTTGCCACATGACAGCATCTTTCTTTATAGTCTTTTATGATTAAAAATATATAAAATCACATATAAACTATAATCAACTTGTTTGGCAAAAAATAGTTCTTATAAGTGGATAGACCCACTGGCAGACCTACATTTGGTCCAGGTGGGTCACGTGACCCTCCAACTAAAAAGGATTATTTTTTTTTAATTATAAATAAAAAATGGAGTAATGAAAAAAACCCTTCCGATTTCCAATTGAAAGAATCCAAACTGTCCAAACTCCAAAAACCCAAATTCCAATCCAAAGAAACCTAATCCAAATTGAAATTCAATGCAAGAAACCATACCACTCCCATTTCAATCCCAACTCCTGGCTCCTCCCAATTCCAAACTTTGAAGAAAAACCCAGCAATTTGATCTACCCTTGCTGACAGTTCCTAACCCGACTCCCTCCGTTGATGATTCAACCACCTTAAATAGCAAAACAAGATAGCAATATCATGCCCTACTAACTTCAAATGTCTGTCTCCGCCACTAGATAGATCCGTAATTATGTAGACATCTACACCACTATAGGTCCTGCGGCTGATAAAAAAAAATAAGTTGAGTCCCGCAACTTATAAAATTTGTGGGGGCCAATAGTTGTGTAAATTTTGATTCATACAATTTGTAAGTCCCTCAACTTGTAAGAAAATTCTTTTTTTATCGAAACTAGATTTCTAATTTATTTTTGCTCTCTTGATTACTGAACAAAAAAATTAAGCTAAAAAAGATGGTTAGTTTGGCTTTGAAGTATCAAACTACCTAACAGGCGGTGATCTTCTTGGCTTCCACCTTGAGCTAAAGCCTAGAAGCATCTTTCAAGGCTGTATTCTGATAGTGTATTGTAATTATGCGACAAAGTTCATGTTCATCATATTACCTCGTAATTTCTGGTCGTCCATCACGTGATGAATAATAGAAGTAGACTATAACTAGCGCCAAAAACCTACTGCTACTACTGCTTCAATATCTTTCAATTCCAGCTTTCTCCCAGTTCCCATGCTAGTATATTAAATTTTTCCCAGAGTGATTTTTATATTTTAATGATTTCTCGGAAGGGAAATGCTGGCTGTCCTTGTAGAATAAGATACAAAGCCTCGACAATGTATTGAATTACTTCCCCACGAACTATTCAGCATTGGCCCGTTTTCCTTGTTTTCGATTGACGAGTATATATTATTGTTACTAATAAAAAATAATTGTCACGTTTGTCATTACTGTGGTGTAAACGGGATCACAGACTGATAAGAGCGACCGAATATGCCAAATTGCCAATAATGGACTCATCTAACATAGGTCTTTGTTTATTTTTCAGTAGCCCTGTAGAGAGCAACCTTAGTAATATGTTTTATGTCTGATTTGTTCTATTTCAATTTGGTCACCTTTATTTTTGTCGTTTTATTTGGTGGTGTTGGTAGAATGAAACTAGTCTCCTTCTGAGGCTTTTGTTGTGGAATCCCTGACGCTATTCAAATTTACAAAGGGATCCATATTCCTCCTTCATTCTATGTAATCTTTTTTAACTATAGCTAAACGAAAGTATTGGTATTCGACTAGGCTGCTTAACATATAATCTCTTGATTCTTGGAAGAGTTTTTTATACATCATCATGTATTCCTAAGAAGATAGACAATGTCTACGGATATCAATTTTGCTCATTGATTCGGGATGGCCCGTGGCTCGGTCCAAAAAGCCCGAGCCGTCCCTGATCGCAACTCAGACGGCCCGTGGTTTGGTACCAAAAAAGCCCGACCTGGCCCAGATCTTGGCTCCGGCCGAGCTCATTTTTGGGCATCAACTCGAGCCGAGCTAGCCTATGACGAGCCACACAATCACGGGCCATTTGGGCCATCAATGGCCCGTGTTACTGCCTGCATAAATGCAGGTAGTCAAACAAGCTGCCTTTAAGTAAAAAATAAAAATAAAAAAATTTAAAAAGTATATTTTCCAAAAAATAATCCAGCCGGCCCGGCTCGGGTCGGGCCTCACTCAGCCTAGATTTTTTGGCCAAACTTTTGTTAGGTTCGGCTTGAGCAATAAAAGCTCGAGTCACTTTTTACTCGAGCCACGAGCTGGCTCAGCTCCTTTACATATCGCTCACAATGTCAACATGTTCATATTTATGCTACTTGTGATAGTTATTTGTTCGTTAGTAATTAACTCCACAGCTAAAAGGTTATACAAGAACGAAACTCGTTTTTTTTTTCCTTTTTTTTTCAGAACTTCTAATTCTTGGTATTTTCTATTTGATGAAACGAAATTAACAGATTTTTACAATTGGAATCGAGTGAAGCTCAGATATTGTGATGGTGCCTCATTTGCAGGTGATGCTAAGTTTGATAATGGGGTAAGTTGCTAAATTTTTATGCACTTCCATGCTAGTGTCACTTCATTGGTTAACTCCGCCTGTTATATCCTTACTGTGTGCAAGTTTGGCTAACTTAAAAAATCAACTTTAAGCAAACTTTAAATATATAACATATTTATTGGTTTTATAAGTAAATTACATGTTTGGAATTTTTTTTTTTATTTATTCATTTTTTTAAATCAATAGTATTTTGCAGCAACTATATGCAGTTAGATGATAAAAGGCCTCTTAGTAGCGCTGCAAACGTAACGGAGGTCCATATACCAATATCCACTGTTCCTTGTCCAATTAATTTCTTTTTCCAGCTCTCAAAATGAATGAATCTTTTGTAGACCGTAGATAACATTTGAAGTGAGACCTGTTCAATTGTACTCAAGTATTTTTAAATTAATAAGATGATTCGTAATGTCAAAACTTCTGAAAAACAAATTTGTTTGGCCTTTGCTCTGTTTGTATATATGTCTTTTTGGCTTTTTATAAACTATATCATCAGATCAAAACCTTATTTATTTGAGCTGAGAAGAATTTTGTAACTGAATTATAAGTTATCCTACTATTGACTAAGTAGCTTACATCTGCTAAATGTACAGACGTCATTGCTTTATTTCAGAGGGCAAAGAATTTGGCAAGCAATTATTCTTGATCTTCTCCCTAAAGGTTTGGGCCAAGCAAAGAAGGTAAATAGATTGTTGTCAAATTTTTCGTTCTGTTGAAATTGTTTCAATTTTAGACTTCTAAATGAAAAATCGAGCAACTTAAGGCACACTTGTTATACCCAGTATGCACGATATATTCTAACATGAGTATGCTGCTAAAACTTGAAAGATGGATGAAAAGTGTACCAGATTACCATGTTGTAATTCTTAAATGTCGAAGTCCAGTTTCATGGATGGACTTTGTTATAAACCTCAGTTACTCCCTACTTATGACTAGCAGCTGATTTGTGCTGCACTCTTGGAGATTCACTCGAATTTACCTTAGAAAAAGATCACAGCCATCTTTAGAGATCTCAATAGTTTGATTTAACTACTATTCATTTGCATAAATTTTTGTACTCCCATACATGCCAGGCTTTGCTTTCGGGTTGCTCTGCTGGGGGCTTAGCTACATTTTTGCACTGTGATAACTTCACAAATTATTTGCCAAAGAATGCAAGTGTTAAATGTCTAAGTGATGCCGGATTCTTTTTGGATGCGTAAGTTCTTTTATTATTTGAACAGAAAATTTTAGTTCGAATTTCCATTTTCACATTGAATAATTGTCATTGCAAAGAACTTTGACATTTCTTGCAGAAGAGACATAGGTCTAAATCACACAATGAGATATTTCTACAAGGATCTTGTTGCTCTGCAGGTATGCCTTATGCCTATCAGCATACAGAGTTTTTGATTTAACATTCGATCCATACCAGTAGCTTGCGCCATAGGTTACCGAGATTAAAATAGCAACACGACAGTCTAGGAATTCCTACAATCTTTTCGTCTTTCACATATATTTGCTAATCTTCTATGAACCATTTGCCTCTCAGGGGGTGGAACAGAACCTTGACAAAAATTGCACAACTTCTAATCCATATCCTGCACAAGTACGATTTCCCTGTTATTGTTTATTTAACCATGATTAAACTAAGGCTTCACTTAAGAATCTGAATTTTTTGCAGTGCTTCTTCCCACAGTATGCATTGCCATACATTAGAACGCCGTTTTTCATATTGAACTCTGCCTATGATGTTTTCCAAGTAAGACTGTTTTCCTCATTGATCTTTACTTGAGAATTTGAATCATCACATATAACCCTAGTGCTTCTTATGAAACAATATTTAACATTGAGACCTATTATTCAACAGTTTCATCATGCATTGGTGCCTCCTGCTGCTGATCCTCATGGACACTGGTATCACTGCAAGCTTAATCCAGCAGCTTGTAATGCAATCCAGATATATACTTTGCAAGGTTTTGACCTCTGTAATTATTCATTTTGTCTATATGGAATGTGTTCTTCGATTCTGTTCTCTGCCAATATTTATCCATAAAAAAAAAGTATTAATTACAGTTTTCCCTTTCCAAATTTTATGCTTAATGGTGGAAATAGCAGGTTTTTGAGAGAAATGTAGGTTTCTATTTAGCTTTAACTGACATGTTTGTTTGGCTTTCTTCAGGATTCAGGAAATATATGCTTGAAACGTTGAGATTTTTCTTGAACAGCTCAAGAAGAGGAGGAATGTTCATAAATTCTTGTTTTGCTCATTGCCAAAGTGAGTTGCAAGACACGTGGTTTGCACCCGACTCTCCAAGAGTAAACAATAAGGTTTATAAATTAAATCTCCTTCCTTGGTAGTATGTTAATTGCTCTTTTTAATCTCTACTCGATACAATTGTTATGGAATTCCTCTGCACTTTGGTCAATCACCCAATGTCATGAACAATGTTCAAATAGGTTAAATCGTAAACATATTCTTATTTGCAAAAAACCATTTTAAGGCCATTAATCTAACAATGATTGTGGTCGAATACTTAAACATACTCGAGAATGTTCCAATTAGAGCTAAATGCTTCATAACTTTTGTTTTCAGACCATTGCACAAGCTGTTGGCGATTGGTACTTCGGGAGAAACATAAGCAAAGAGATTGACTGTGCATATCCTTGTGATAATACTTGTCATAACCTAATTGGTTGACGCATTTATTCAGGTAACACGAGCTTTTTTGTCAGCTGTAAATTCATCAAGCAGTTAACGTGTCATACGCCAAACTGCAGACTGAAAATGCTCTTTTCATGCTGGAAACTTTTTTTACTTGTTGCAGGTCACTAGATTATTTTTGGAGTTACGGCAGTACGATAAGTAGGTTTCTACCAGATTTTCCATTCTCTTCAAGAATACCAAATATACCAGAAATCATACTCTTCTGCACACACTTATACATAATACTGCAATTACAATGTATACATAAAGACCAATTTGGCAACACATTTCCTTAGTTTGTACTTAACCTTATGTATTTGAAATTTTATAACCAATTCATTAATATTTCTCTTATTTCTTCAAAGTACTTATCTCCCAATTCGATGTTAGGAAACATTGTTTCAGCCTCTTTATTAAGGGCAGTTTGGTCTTTTTCGTTGATTAACACTTTATATATTTTATTTGTAATATTTAATTATTAATATATAGGTAGCGTCTCGCGATCTTTCTCAATTCGAGCATAAAAAATTAGAATTATGCTAAAGGTACACAACTGTGTACCTAATGTACACCCGGCGTTTCGGTATTGACCGAGGAGCCTGTGGGCCCCGACATGGCAGCCGAGGCACTGGGTGTCCATTAGGTACACGATTGTGTACCACTAGTAAGATTGAAAAAATTATAGAGGCCTGACTCAAATTTACACCTCTAACCCCAATTGGCCATCGTCCAATGATGTTGACCAAAACAGAGGTGTTGTGAGCCCTAGTAGAATTATAAATTATCAAAGTCTTTTGGCTCAAGATGATCACATTTTTCCCTCCTTCTAACATAGCAATCTGCAGGCGTAGTGAAGAGTTGGCTTGTTGAGTACTGGAATTGGTTTTTGATGTGATGTAATGTCACTACAAATATAATTCTTTATACAGAACAAACAAAAAAATATTACCTGATTTTCTTTTCTTCTATTGTTTGAGCCTTTTTTTTAGAAGAATAAATTTTTGAATAGTGTATTGATGAAAAATATGTGGTTAAAAAATAAAGAAAAGTTTTGAATTTGTGTGTAATATCATTTTATTGAAGAATATGTGGTTGAAATGATGTCAAAATACTGTTAAAAATGTGTTTTTCCAAAAGAATGAAACTCAAACAAGGGCATAGTTAGAAATTTTGGACAGACGTAAGATTCATCATTTTCTATTTTTAGCCCCGTTTGAATCTCGTTACATTAAATTTCACTACATTCTATTTTTCCCTCTCATATTTTTAACCACACAATCTTCCATAAAATAATATTATACGTAAATCTAAAAAATTTCATTATTTTTCAGCCATTTATAAAAAAAAAAAACACTATTTCATCCAATTTTATTTTCAAAAAATGGGGACCAAATGGGAGGCTTAATTAGATATGTACGTAGTAACTCAAGAAAAGTTGAACTTCTATATATGCACTCTCTAATATATGTTGGGTTTACATCATTTAAGTTTGATTAATAATGATTGATACTTAAATTTCAAGAACATTTTTTCAAGGATATATCTTATATATGACATTGAATTATTTTCTTAATAATGTTGAACTTTTAAAATGAAATTCAATTTTTAATATGGAAACAATTCGCTAATATCCTTAAAAGTTTAATAATTTCATTATAAAATACTTATTTTTGAATTCTTTTTCATTTTAATTACTTTAAAATAATTTTTGTAACGTAATATGTTGCATTTTATAAAATTATAGTACATAGCATATTAGAAATTGTAATACACACATTTTATCACCTCTATTTTCACCGCCACCACTATCACTTGTAAAAATAGTGTTTTACACATTTTTGTCTTCTATTTTCATCATCTTCATGGTTGTAACCACCATCACTATCACTTGTAATACAATGTGTTTGCCGCCTACTTCCACTATCACTGCAGTTGCCATCACTTGTAACACTTAGGGTCCGTTTGATTGTAAAAATAGAATTGAATTAAATTGAAAACGAATTCCAGGGAATTGAATTGTCTAAAAATTATTTTTTTGGGAATTGTAAATTATTGTGTTTGATTTGTATAAATTTTCACGTAGAAAATGTTGAAATAAAAGTATTTTTTTATGTTTGTTTGACTTTATTTTACATAAAAATTATCAATTAAAGGGATATAATTTATTGGTGTTGGAGATAAAATTTGTTTCCATTGCTAAAAAAAACAAAAAATTCAAGAAAATCATCTATATTTTGGTGTTCGTTTGACTTTGTTTTATATGAAAATTGTCAATTAAAGGAAAATATTTTTTTACAATAATTCTTAGAATTTGTTAACTTTGCCAACAAAAAAAAAAGGAAAGAAAATATATATATGCTACAGTAACCAGGAAAGTCAATTCCCACATTTTCCCTAAAAAGCTAGAAAAGACCAAGTCCAAAAAAACATGGAACTTGAATTCCATGGCCAAAAAAATCATATCAAACACTTGAAAGTGGGATTTCCATTTTCCATGGAAAAGAATTGTCAATCAAACATACCCTTAGTGTTATACCACCGTTATCAAACCCAATACTTGTAACATTTATTATTATGCCAACACCAACATTATTCTTAACACATTGTATTGCAATCGATAGCTACCATTAAAAATACTAGATCGCCGTCATAGTAACTATTCACAATTACCACAACTGTCATCGTCATCACCAACAATATCAACAATTATCCTTGAACCATAACACCACCACCATATATACCAAATACCAAGACCACCATCACAAGCGCACAAAAAAAAAAAAAAAAAAAAAGACTCATCATCAATGCCACCCAGAACAGTTTCTAAATCAGAAAGAAAAAAAAAAGGAAAATTAAAGCATTTCAACTATATTTAGATGGTTCTAGATCTGAAAATTGGGTAAGTTCCCAACTATTGTAAAAGGGGTGATGGTTGATGGTGAAGGCTAGCTTTTGTGAAATTTGAGAGAGACAAATGAATTGGAGGTGGTGGCAACAATGTGATTGATGGTTGTGAGGTAGTGGGTGGTTGGCAATTGCAGGGAATGAGATAAGGTGGGGATGGGACGACGATTATGGGTTGTGATCTAGTATAATTAAAATGTATTGGCATATAGAGCATGTTTTTATTATTGCTTTGAGTGTCATATTCTTATATTTCAAATATGGCTAGTCTGTTTGTAATCTTAGTTCAGTATGCTTAGGGTCGTGAGCAGAAAGAATAATAAGTTTTGCTAACATAGTTTCTTAGAATTTCGTGTTGATAACATGTTATAAATTAAAGAGATAAATAAGAGAATCAAAACTCTTGTAAATATTTATTAAGAATCAAAGCCTCATATATTTTATAATTAGAATTGTATGGATGTAATTATCATTCACAAATAATAATAAATTTACAGCAAACTATAATATTAATGCAGTATTTTGTTTTCGTTAATGATTTAATTATTTAAATTTGATTCAACATTGAATCAAATAAAATAAAATACAATTCACACAATCAATTTTAAAAATAAAATTTATCTTATTAAAACATATTATAGTTAATATTTTTCTCTAGTTTATAGTTTACACTTTTTTTGTTCCTTGAGTTCTACGGGTTTTATTTACGAAAAAAATACATAACTATCAATCTTTAAAGATACACTTTCAAACTTGATAAGCTTGTGAAATTCTTTTGAAAATTAGGCGATATTAATTAAATAGATAACCAATAGATCAAGGATACAATAAAATACAATTTATGGCCAGTTACGTATTAGTCACAATCACATAATATCAGTTACAAAGACACAAAATGTGGGTGCAATTACAAATTTAGTCACAAATTGCATATTTTTATAAGTCACAATTTATTTATTAATGACAAGTTATCAGGATAATCGTTTACAAAATTATTAAATTAATTGATCATATCTTATTTATCGATCGCATATTATGAAATTAACTAGCCACATATTTTCTTTATGTCCCCCACCTCACTCCACCCTCCTCCATCACCGTAGACACCAATTAAATTATTGTTGCTTATTCAAATCCACAAACCACTACCACCATAACAACCATCAACACTTGCAACAACCTTCACTACCCCACCACCATTGCTACCACCGCAATCGCACCATCATTTTCGCATTGCAACTGGCATCACGTGGTTAAGTAGTGGCGTCGCACCATAGATTGCTATAGTGAATTGTTGCAAAGAACCGTCGCCTACCTATGAAATGAAGTAGTTGAAGAATTGAAATGAAGCAACAGGTTTGGGGTGGAAAGTTAATTAGGGTCATAGTGGGTTGTGGTGTAAAATCGGGTGGGGGTGGATATGTGGGATGTGATAAAATGATTTTTGAATTTTACACGTGATTATTGAAATGAAAAGTTAAAGAATAATGTTATTTAATCTTATTAAGATTATAACCACATTTTATGTTGCACTAATATGGTATTAATGATATGCGCTAGAATAATGCTATGTAATCCCATTTGGATTGCAATTTCTGTCTAGGTGACGCTAAATGATAAATTAAATAAAATGTGAAATTAAATGGGTTATTCAATTCCACTTATTATCTAATGCCATATCAACTTCACCTAAACTGGAATTGTAACCCCAATAAGGTTAACTAGTATTATTCTATGCTCTATTAGTACCACATAAATTGGAATTATAACTTGAATAGAACTAAATAGCATCTCTCAAAGTTAAAAGGTAGAATTCGGTGATAACTTTCTCTATATTCGCCATTAATATAATTCGAATTCTAATGGGCTATGGGTCCAAGGTTCTTATCTATAATCATACCAATAATGTGGGTCACATTAGTCCACTATTCCCATGCGATAGACAAAGTAATATAACAAAAACTTCTAAGAAACTCAGCCCTTTACACAACCCAAATAACCCTTGAAATCCCGGCATCTGACCATTCTTCTTTGTACCCCAATTTTCGCCCCGGTATCCGATACTCACATTGTCAAATTCCGAAATCACCCCTAACAAAATCATTAATTCACCCATCATTTTAATTACTTTAAAATAATTTTTGTAACGTAATATGTTGCATTTTGTAAAATTATATTATAAATTGTAATACACACATTTTATCACCTCTATTTTCACTGCCGCCACTATCACTTGTAAAATAGTGTTTTACACATTTTTGTCTCCTGTTTTCATCATTTGCATGGTTGTAACCACCATCACCACCACTTGTAATACAATGTGTTTGTTGCCTATTTTCACCATCACTGCAGTCGCCATCACTAGCATCATCACTTGTAACACTTAGTGTTATACATCATTATCGAGCCCATCACTTGTAACATTTATTATTATACCAACACCAACTTTATTTGTAACGCACTGAATTGCAATCGATAGGCACATTAAAAATACTAGATTGCCATCGTAGACACTATTCGCAATTACCACAACTGTTTGTTAACTTAGTTTCTTAGAATTTCGTATTGATAACATGTTATAAATTAAAGAGATAAATGAGATAATCAAAACTCTTGTAAATATTTATTAAGAATCATAGCCTCATATATTTTATAATTAGAGTTGTATGGATATAATTGTCCTTCACAAATAATAAATTTACAGCAAACTATAATATTAATGCAGTATTTTGTTTTCGTTAATGATTTAATTATTTAAATTTGATTTAACATTGAATTGAATAAAGTAAAATACAATTCACATTTAAAAAATAAAATTTATCTTATGAAAACATATTATAGTTAATATTTTTCTCTAGTTTATAGTTTACACTTTTCCTCTTCTTTGAGTTATAAGGGTTTCATTTATGAAAAAAATACATAACCATCGATGTTTAAATACACTTTCAAACTTGATAAGCTTGTGAAATCCTTTTGAAAATTAGGCGATATTAATTAAATAGATAACTAATAGGTCAAGGCTACAATAAAATACAATTTATGGTCAATTACGTACTAGTCACAATCACATAATATCACAGTTACAAAGACATAAAATGTGGGTGCAATTACAAATTTAATCACACATTACATATTTTTATAAATCACAGTTTATTTATTAACTACAAGTTATCAAGTTAATCAGTTACAAATTATCAAATTAATTTGTCATAGTTTTTTTGATCACATATTATTAAATTAATTGGTCACAAATTTTCTTTATCTCCCCCACCTCACTCCACTCACCTTTTATCACTATAGATGCCAATTAAAATATTGTCACTAATTCAAATCTACAAACCACTACTACCATAACAACCATCAACACCTGCAACGAACCTTCACTATCCCAACGCCATTGCTACTGTCGCATTGCACCATCATTTTGCATTGCAACTGGCACCATGTGGTTAAGTAGTGGTGACACACCACAGATTGCTATGGTGAATTGCCGTGAAGAACTGTTGCCTACCAATGAAATGAAGCAGTCGAAGAATTGAAATGAAGTAACATTCAGAGAAGAATGATGCAACGGTTTAGGTTGGAAAGTTAGTTAGGGTTATGGTGTGAAATCGAGTGGGGGTGGATAGATGAGATGGGATACAATGATTTTTGAATATTGAATGTGATTATTGAAATGAAAAGTTATTAAATAATGCTATTTAATGTTATTGAAGTTATAACCACAGTTTATGTGGTGCTAATATGGTATTAATTAGGGTTGGATATGATCCGGTTCGATTCTGACGAAAATTGAGCCGACCTGAAATTTTCAAGTATTTAGTAAGTAAAATCGTCGGGTCCAAGTTTAATTATGGAATCGTTTGGGTTCGGTTCCATTCGATTCAATCCGGTTCGGTTTGGTTCCATTCAGTTCCTAAATTCCATATTATAATTAAATTTTTAATATTACAAAGTTACATTAATTCATTTAATGATATGTTCAATCTTAACTCTTACAAAATAACGTAGTCTAATCTTATGTGTCTTTTGTATTTCTCTTTACTGAATTTTTCATATATTTGATTGTTAAAATCATAGAAAGAAGAAGAAGATAGCGAATTCAAAATAATTAAGAGAGACATTGTCGAACTTTATTTCGATTTCTCCAGAACTGTAGAAACAGCACTGCGGGAGATTAAGAGATTTGGATAAAATTTAGGTTAATTCGATTAAGTTGACTTTGAACTGAAAATTAGTGATAGAAAAATCACATTTTTTGGTTTGAACTAAATTAACTAATTAACAAATTCATTTAGAAAAAATAAAATAAATTTGCTTATTTAAAATAAAAAAATTAAAAAAATTAGGGAGATTCGATTATTCGGGTCTTGATTTAGAACCGTGAATCGAACCAAACCCATCGTTTCTGGATTCGGATACTTGTTCGGGTATTTTACTTAAGAAGAATCACTCAGTTCGATTCGAAAGTTTAGTTCAACCCTAGTATAATGATATGCTCTATAATAATGCTATGTAACTTCATTGGAATTGCAATATCAATTTAGATGACACTAAATGATAGATTAAATGAAATGTGAAATTAAATGAATCATTCAATTTCACTTATCATTTAATGCTACATCAATGTTATATGGATTGGGGTTGCAACTTCGGTGGAGTTAAATAGCATTACTCCAAACTCTATTAGTACCACATATATTGGAATCATAACCTTAAAGGAACTAAATATTAAGTAGCATTACACAACGTTAAAAGGTAGGATTTGGCGATAATTTTCTTTATATTCGCCACTAATTATTATTCGAATTCTGATGGGCTCTGGGCCCAAGGTTCTTATCTATAATCGTTATGTGGGTCACATTAGTCCATTCTTCCCATGCAAGGATAGACAATGTAACTTAACAAAAACTTATAAGAAACTCCGCCCTCTATACAACCCAAATAACCCCTAAGGTCCCGGCATCTGGCTATCCTTCCTTGTACTCCTCCACTTTCCGCCGCCGGTATCCGATACTCACATTGTCAAATTCCAAAATCACCCCTAACAAAATCTTTAATTCACCCATCATTAGACACTGATGCAAAGCCCATTATCATTGGCTTTAAATACCGCCCATTCCAAGTTTCCAACCAATTCCCGTCATATTTTCGCTCATTGTTTCTCACTTATTCTCTGCTCATTAGTGCACCCAAAAGTTACTTTTCCAGCAAAAAAAGCAGAGATAGAATAAGCACTTGCACTGAGAATAGCAGTAGGATCTTAATAAGGGCAATGCCTTCTGGAGAAGACAATGGTGCTTTACGGAACTTCAAGCTGAACGAGTCAACTTTCTTAGCTTCACTCATGCCCAAGAAAGAAATTGCTGCGGATCGGTTTGTTGAAGCCCACCCGGAATACGATGGTCGTGGAGTGATTATTGCAATTTTTGGTATTTTTCTTGATTCTCCTATTGTATATTTTCAACCCCCATTTAAATTGAAAGGGAATTAAATCAATGTTATTTTATTTGTGTGTGTGTTTTTTTTTTTTTTTTTTTAAAATTAGATTCTGGGGTGGACCCGGCTGCTGCTGGGCTTCAAGAAACCTCTGATGGGAAGCCAAAGATCTTAGATGTTATTGATTGGTAAGTGAAGGAATTCGTGGTGAAATCATTTGCAGGGAATTGGAAAACTTGAAAAATTATAATTAGTTGACTCTTTATTTTGTACCTGTGCATTTGTTAATAATGAAAGACGGAAAGATTCTAGTTTAATGTGAGTCTCGGGGATTTTGAATACTTCATTTATATCGTGAATTGTACATGTAGTATGATGGATTTGTAATTTGTTTTCTTTTGAATTGGAATCTGAAAGTTTCTACTTCCCTTCACAACTCACTACATTCTGGGAAATGTGAAATATAACCGGCCTATGTATGTTTTTCTTGTCTGGGTTTTTTCTGATAGCACTGGGAGTGGAGATATTGATACATCAACGGTAGTGAAGGCTGATGACTGTAGGTGTATCCGCGGGACATCTGGTGTGTTTCTTGATTCTCATGATTCTTGATTTTGGCAAATATAGTTTTGTTTTTCTTATTTTGTCTTTGTCTACCCAGATTTATTGGAAATAAGACTTGTTAAGGGTTTGAGGCTTAATTACACATTTTCATTTATGCGTTTTCGGAAATAATGTTGTGTGTCAGGGGCTACATTGGTTTTAAATTCTTCATGGAAGAATCCATCTGGCGAATGGCATGTGGGTTGTAAATTGGTTTATGAGCTTTTCACAAATACGCTAACTTCTCGATTGAAGGTAACCCTTATCTACTTGTTTATAATTACAATTCAAATGAGGGGTAGGGGCAGTATGCCATATGATAATTTTTGAAGCAAAAATGTTTTCTCGCATAATTTTATTGTCCTTAACTTATGTTATTTTTGTCATTTTCAAACTCTTTTGTGTCCAGAAAGAGAGAGAGAAAAGGTGGGATGAAAAGAATCAGGAAGCAATTGCTGAGGCTGTAAAGCAGCTTGATGCATATGACAAGGTTGGTGCTTCTTTCAGGACATTATCAACTTGTTACAATACTACATATTGAGACACTTATATTTAGCTTCAATTTTATGTTCAAAAATTTTGAGACTTAGCCTCCATTTGACGAATAGATAAATAAATTTTGGGTCCCAGGAAATGCGTGGTTGAAATTAATGTTTGATTTTGACTGAATTTATATACCAATTTACAAATTGTATCAAATGGAGTCTTAAATTTTGTTTCAGTTTAATTGGTGTAGAATCCCTTGTGCGATTTTTCATACTTCAATTTGCATGAATTAATATTTTGCAGTAGTTTTTAACAGAGAAACTGGCATGGGATGTCCCTAGTCTTTACATAAATTGGCACTTCGGTCCCCAATGAATTTTACTTGGCATTTGTGTCCCCAGCCTTGAATTTTTGTACTAGTTGGGTCCCCTTAACTGATTTTATCTGAAAATTGCATGACTTTTTCTTAAGTAAACATAAAATCATAAAATGAAAATGAAATCATCTTCCTCATCCTTAGTCCAGTCCCCTTCCACTTCCTCACTGTTATGGTAGCAACCCTCCCCGATCCCTATGTTTTCTCTTTTAATAACAGTTGCATGGCGCCCTCAATGTGTGTGCAAATTATAAAGTAAGTGAAAAAGTGGAGAAATTACCTTTTTTTGTGTGCTCTTATTAGTTAGAGTTCGATACTTCTCTCTTAAGTTCCCATGCCAAAAATGTTTCACTTGGAGAGGTGCATGAAATTTAAAAAGAGTGCAATTATATGAATGGCATTTTTAAAAAATTAAGCCGCATATGCATGTTTATGAACTTGTGGAATTCTATAGGAGTTCAATTGAAAGTGTTCCTTGATTTTATTTTCTTCCTCCCACCAGCTTCTTGTGCTGGATTTCTTGCTACATTTTCTCTTTCATGTAGTTATGATTATGTTCTGACATGTAGAAGCACACGAAAATTGAGGATGCAAACTTGAAAAAGGTCCGGGAAGATCTCCAGAGTAGAGTTGATCTTCTACGCAAGCAGGCTGACGTCAGTGTCTCTGTCTTGGATAATCTTCTTTTCCATACATTTCACAATATATCTCCTTTTTCTTATAGTTAATCACGCATATACGTGTAGAGCTATGATGATAAAGGACCTGTCATAGATGCTGTTGTATGGCATGATGGAGAAGTTTGGAGGGCTGCTCTTGACACACAGAGTTTTGATGATGAACCAGGATGTGGGAAGCTTGCTGACTTCGTTCCTTTAACTAATTATAGGTATTTAAGGCTTTTCTAGCAATTCAATTGACTGTCTCAAGTTATTTATATTTGGGGGTCGTAGCTTGGATCTTGGGGAATGAGACATAATGCTTTTAGTTGGAAATAAGCGAAATTTCGATGCCGTTTGGTTTGTGTTTTAGTTTTCAGTTCATTTTTTTTCTGTTTGAGGGTCCGTTTTAAGATTGCTAAAAACGTGTTTGATTTGTCATTTTGAAAAATTATGTCTCAAAACAGAAAATCATAAAGCATGTTTGGTTTGAAATTTTGAAAATTGTTTTATGACATTTTATTCCATTACGTTTTGATTCAGTAAAAATAGAACAATTTTATGTTAATATATTATCAAGTAGCATATACATTTTAAAATTAGTGAATCTTACAATATTTTCTTCTCACTAAAAAAGTAAAATAAAAATAAATAATAAATTGAGTTCAAAATATAGGAAATAAAAAATAAAAATTAATGACATGGACTAAGAATATTTTTATGTGTGGAATTCTTTGAGCTTATCTATTCTATTTTTGATCATCAATGTATTGATTTAAGGCTTGATTTAGTCCCTGATGGTCGATGTTATCTTCGCAAGCAACCTAGAAGGTCAATTGGAATATCACATATCAATCAATCAAAGAGAGATTCAACAACTAGAAGAAAGATCGATTCTTTGGGATCCTTCCTTTCTTCAAATGGACAGAGATAGAATCAGACCAATTCCCGAAATGCCTTTTTGGATATTCCTCAATGTCCTGGCTATTCACGGAATGTGAGAAGCAGATGATTTCATTTAAATATTTTTTTTAGAATTTTTATGTTAAATTTATTGAGAGCTAGAACTATTTTTATTTTTATTTTATTTTTTGTAATTTTTAGCTTTCTGGAAATTTTTTTAATTTTAATTTTTCAGAATTTTTATTTCTTATTTTTTTAGAATTTTTTTGGGGATATATGTTATTACGAGGCTAGCTGAATTAAAGTTTAATCCCACATTCCCAATTGTAATTTGTTGTTTCCTACAATTGAAGGATTGAACGGAAGTATGGCATTTTTAGCAAATTAGACGCTTGTACATGTGTTCTTAACATATATAATGAAGGCAACATTTTGAGTATCGTAACCGATAGCTCTCCTCATGGTACGCATGTTGCTGGAATAACTGCTGCTTTCCATCAAAAGGTAGTTTATTATACCCTTTAGCAATAAATTGTGTTATTCGCTTTACTTGTATGTAGTAAAACCCTTTTACAACACATTTTTATAATTTAGGAGCCTTTGTTGAATGGAGTTGCCCCTGGAGCACAATTGATTTCATGTAAAATTGGAGATTCACGCTTAGGTTCAATGGAAACAGGAACAGGCTTGACTCGAGCACTGATTGCTGCTGTTGAGGTAGATCTTGCTATTGATAATCTGACATGTTTTGTGTATCTACAAGTATTCATCTTCTCAGAATGATTGCATAGAATAGGCAATATAACAGTGTTGTGCATCTTTTATTACGGAGTAGTTTGTTCAAGCATCTTCGGGGATTATTTTATCAAGTTCGTTCTTTAGTAAGCTTTTGTGGTGGATACGCAACATTTGATAAATTGTAATCTCCTTTACTACTTCAAAAAGTATACACTGATGGTACTTCTGGGCTCTGGGGCTCGGGCAGCAGAAGATAGGCTTTCATTTTGATTGAGTGTCCATAGGAACTAAGGAACTCAATTTTTGAACAGAAGAATTGAGGGATTGCCAATTCACTTAAAAATTATAAATTGTCTATTAATTTTTGTCATTGAGTTTTAGAGTAGTGAGTAGTTGCCTAGGTTATTAAAGCATATTTACTAGCATCTCAACATATCAACAGCTGAATGCATCAAGAAGCAAGCAAGGATGCTCTTTTCCCTAGTAGACACAAGCAACGCAACATATCAACAGCTTGTTTTTTATTGTCCAGATCTCTTACTAAGTAGAGTCATTGATTAAACTTAAAACTGTTATACATTAAGGCAATTGACCTGAATGTAAGATCTGATCAGTAACTTTCTTCTTTCTATTATATTAGATAAATAGATTTCCCACTAATTTTTAATTGACTGACTTGAACTGTCATGACCAAGACTATCTGGTGCTACTTTAGATCAGAGGGTTTGAGGTCCTCTAGATGAGAATTGAGATAGTTCCCTTCATGAAGTGATTCAAGATAATTGAAAGGCAGCAACTTAAATTTCTATTGGTTTCTGAAATCAATAGAAATTAAAGTTGTCGTGCGATTGTTGACATTTTGAGACAAAAATTTGACCCTCACAAGTGCATTCTCATTACTTTGTCAGTTGGTCTTATCTAAGAATTGATCTTCCTGTATCTCTATGCTTCTCTCTTTCTTTTTGTTTTCCCTTTGAATATTTGTGGACGTTATATCTCTGTGTAAACAATCAACCAGAAGAATTGCAAAGTTGTTTATAGAATCACTTGTGGAAAGTCATATGTACTAGCAAGATTATTGTGTCTAGGAAGAAATAACTAATTGGTGGGTAATTTTATGTTGTTAATTATATCCTTAAGGTGCCAAAACTCCCTTTCGTTGGCAGTTGGTGTCATCTGAAAGGTGGATGTTGCGCTATACACTCTTGCAATTTTTATTTTTCAGTTTTCTTGACTATGGTCGTTAAATGTTATTTTGCAGCACAAATGTGACCTTATAAACATGAGTTATGGGGAGGCCACTTTGCTCCCTGATTATGGTTGTTTTGTTGATCTCGTGAATGAGGTAAGATTGCTATCCCATGAACTTTAGCCCCTATTTGATGGCCATTATTTGGAAATAATAATAATAATAATAATCTTTTGAATAGTGATTTTTAGGAGAATGTGTGGTTAAAAAGTAAGGAAAAATTTTGGATTTATGTGTAGAATATTTTATTATGTGAATGTGTGGTTAAAAAAAAAAAAAAAGAAAAAAAAAAAGAGTTTTCAAATAATGGTTGTCAAATTGGGGCTTAGACTAGCTCCTCGTTACCTGTTATGCCCCATAGGTGACACTGTTACACTGACCATTTATGGAATTTATAGGTAGTCAACAAGCACCGGCTGATATATGTTAGTAGTGCTGGCAACAATGGGCCAGCATTGAGTACTGTGGGTGCACCTGGTGGTACCACATCAAGTATTATAGGAGTTGGTGCATATGTTTCTCCTACCATGGCTGCTGGAACTCACAACTTAGTTGAGGCTCCTCCTGAAGGTCTTGAATATACCTGGTATGTTATATTCTGGTTTCCAAAAAAATCCAATTTTTGGCCAAATTGCATACTGTTGGTTTTGACATCCATTGCTGACTTTCTCATCCGAATAAATAAGTACATGAGATTTGAAATGGAATAAGCTGTCATTCTGGTTCTTGGTTTGATTTGAACTGATTATCTGAAAGTGATGCAGGTCTAGTCGAGGACCAACAGCTGATGGGGATCTTGGAGTCTGCATAAGTGCCGCTGGAGGAGCTGTAGCTCCTGTTCCTACATGGACTCTTCAACGACGCATGCTTATGAATGGAACATCAATGTCATCTCCATGTGCTTGTGGTGGGGTTGCTCTGCTTGTCAGTGCCATGAAGGTTCTAATGATGGCTTGTCCTGCTTTTATTTGATTTGTTATGTTGGTTTCATCTATGCTGTCTGTTCCATATTTTGATAAAATCATCTAATCTTTCAGGCTGAAGGGATTCCTGTGAGTCCATACAGTGTCCGTAAGGCTCTGGAGAACACAGCAATTCCTGTGGGTGGATTGCCTGAAGATAAACTGACTTCTGGACAAGGGCTTATGCAAGTTGACAAGTTAGGTTCACTACTTGTTGCCTATTTTCTTTACTTGCAAGAGGTTATTTGAACCCTCTGTAACTTGATATTTTGTGGGGATTGAATGGCAGGGCCTATGAATACGTTCAGAAGTCATGTAATGTTCCATGTGTGTGGTACCAAGTAAAGGTTAATCAATGTGGAAAACCAAGTGGGTGAAATTTTCCTTTGTGTACTTTCGTTTAAGTGCTTGAATTAAACATCTGATTATGATGTATGCGTCTATGCTAGAAGAAGTTATTTGCTATTGGTTCAAGTTTTTATTCAAACAGGATTTTATTTTATTATTATTATTTATTTATTTTCACAATCATTAAACTATCCTTGGATTGGATACTAGGACTACAAATGCAGTGCCAAAACGTAGCAGAGTACTAAAAACAGATTGAAATTAACGAAATCGAAACAACAATTAAAATAAGAAACCCTTAAAAAGGCCAAAGTGATTGATGCTCAGGAAATTCAGGAACAGTACTCCTTGGATCTCTGCCTCATCTTTCGGCGCCTCCTCTTTTGTCACGGTGTTGAGTATGTAGTAGCTACAGGTAGACCCAACTGCTGTAGTACTTGAGAAGGAAGACCCATGTTTCTCTCGAGGCCGCTACCAATACCTTAAGTGTCATCCTGACATCCTGTATGATTGTGCAGGGTTGTTCAGAAACCCCTCTCAAAGTTATGGAAGTTCTTAATTTTCTTTCTGGTCTTTCAGTTACCACAATGTTTGCACAAGTTGTAGGTTATTTGTTGTCTACATTAAAGTTATTAGAATTTCAGTTTCAATGGATTTTGTGTTAGCTATTTATTTAATGATCACCACTTCTCGCGGGATGCACAATTGCCAACAAGTAACCAAATGAGATGGTAATTTAAGACGAGTTTTTATTGCAGCACCCACATCACGAGGTATCTACCTAAGGGAGGCTAATTCTTGTCGACAGAAAACCGAGGTGAGATTCCATGGTCAATAGATGCAGCTGCTTTGGCATATTCATCAACTTTATTGACTTCTTCATGTCTTCAAATTATGTTTATCTCATTTGTTGAGGTTGTTTTCGTGGAAGATTTTTTACTCAATTCATGAATCTATTCAATGTACAAACTTTATTCATAGTTAGAACCTTTCAGCCTTTTTAGTTCCTACATTGTGTTTGAGGCTTTAATGATGATTTGTCAAATATGTCTAATTCTTTCTGAAACTTTCCATTCTTGTATTTAGATCTGCTGCCACTGAATTTCATATGTTTTGCAAATGCTTTATTTATTCTTGTGGTAAAACATATTAACCATTGAATTTCCAGTTAGCAGAGACTGCTTCCTTGATATATTGGCTCCATTTTAATGCGATTTTGGGAGAAAATGTATTTTTGAGAATTTATAGTTAAAAGATAAGGAAAAATTTTGGGTTCACGTGAAATATTATTTTAGGGAAGAATGTGTGGTTGAAAACGAGTTTTGGAAAAATGAATTTTGAAAGTAATGGAGCCCAAACAAGGGCTAAGGAATAAAAGCTAAACAAGGATTATGACTAAAGGACTCTTTCTTCAAAGTCCTTTCCCAATTCCAATGACGATTAGCAATTAGTGTGAGTAGTTGTATTAATGTTTTGCAAATTTTAGTAATATTCTCAATATAACTAGATTAGAAATGATTTTACATCATTGAAAAATGACAGACTTAATTGAAGTCGTATACTTGTTGTCCTTTTGTTAAGTTTACCTGTTTGCATACCAGAATGAGCTTCTAGAAACAATGTTGGGTTGATAATGGGTTTTCAACGAGAAAGGAGGGATTACATACTTAATAATTGAGGCTGATATATTTAATAAATCTATGTGGAATATTTTCCTT
>NC_036247.1:3266533-3273947 GCF_002742605.1 Olea europaea var. sylvestris
CCATCGAAATACAATACCCAAGGTTTTAGTCCAAACGAGTTGATTTCTAATTCGATTTCCTCAGGCATGTCAAGGCATGGATGATCGGTTAGGAAGTTAGCCAAAGCCTGATTTTTGACTGCCTTTTGAGGTATATATTGTATTTCGAAATCTGATAAAGCTAGTGTCCAAAGGCCTACCCTTTGGTGTAAAATAGGGCGCGAGAACATATATTTGACTAAATTTACCTTAGACAAAATATAATTCTGATTTTGTTATTTGTACACACTTCGGTGTACAGCATTCCCACAAAATGGGCCCCACATCCACGCCCAATAAAAATATAGTAGATCCCCTCTTGTGAGGAGTCTGTATATCAAAGTGGCAATCTAATGTACATTTAGCAAAACCCTTATACTTTTACATTAAACCACAACCTTCTGGACAAAAATATTAAAAACTTCAATTCATTTTTATTTTTTCACTATACACATTGCAAGAATATAGAATTTTCAAAAATGCATTAAAACAACATATTAAATTATCAATGTATAAATAGTGTTATCAGTAAAATAAAAGTAACATATGAGATTTTGAAAGTCGTTTATATGACTTTTAAAGAGTGAAAATGATTAAAAAGTTATTTTTACACGTGTTTTCATACGTTTTTTAAAGTATTTTATTGGGTTAAAATAATTTTTAAAGAAAGTTGATCAAAGTAACTTTTGCACAAAATTCTTCAATAAATAAAAATAAATATAAAAGTAATGTCAAAGTGACACAATGTCCAATAACACGAGTAGTACCAAATCTCAGTGTTAACGAATGAGCTTACAATTATGAATTCAGTGAGTTGTATATACAGGTTGTCAACTTTTGACGTGTCAAAATTGAGATAATTGATTTGAATAATTGTTGTTAAATTTATTAATGATAAAATTATTTGTTATGTCAAATAGTGAAAATAAAATTGTCAAACATGTGTAATTGTAGTAAAACTGTACAATTATAGGATAACGTTAAGGTTTTCCTCTCTAGTCGTATTATTTTTAGCATTAAAATACTATTAGAATTGGGACTCGGAATCTCCTATACAATTTTGCTATTCATTTTGTTGTTAATATGATATATCATCAATAATTAACATGATATCTCAAAATTACCCTCATTAAACCCACTAAATTGATGATATGTCAATAATTAATTGAATGTACACCAAAATTGAATAACACATTTCGCACCTAAAATGAAACCACATGAGGGTTATATATGTCATTGCGGTACTCTCCAGCCATAAAAGGCCAAAAGCCAACGAGGGCAATTACGGTATTGTAAAATTTGGTCTCTATTACAATCGGGTAATTAGTACAAAACGTCGCTACTTTTCAATATTACTGTGTAGAACATCTATACCTATCATTTTTTGCATTTTCACCTTTCATTGTGAAAACGTCTTTTCAAATTTTAACATAAAAGGATCAATATACTCTTTTATTTAAATTAAAAAAAGAAAACAAAAGAAAAGAAATAAAGAACAAATTGCAATTTTACTCTTTTTTAAAAAGTACAAATTTGTCGAAATAAATTATTAAAATATATTTAAAAAAAAAAAAACCCTTTCTCTCTTCTCTTATTCTCCTCTTCCTCTCTCTCCCTCCTCCATCACCAAATGGGGCTGCCAATTTTGAAGCAAAAAAACTCCAAGCAACAATCGCCCAAATCGTGGGGCTCAGTGGCAGACGCAGACATTTTTAATTAGTGGGACACAATTAAACTTGGAAAAAAAATATAGCTTCACGTTTATATGAATACCACTATTTTTGTCATAATTTTTATCTTTAACATCATTTTCATCACGTTTATCTCAAATATTTATTTAATTAACATCGTGATCATAAAAAAAAACACACATATTTACGTTTAAAATAATTTTCCATCACAATTAATTCAAGAGAAAAATACAAAAATTACAACAATTTTGAATGTTAAATTATCAAATGCATTCTAGTTCAAATAAAGACAAAAATTATGGCAAGAATTCATTACAATAAAATCGCCAAAACAAAATAAATTTTGGAACACTTAAATGGATCCCTAATTCCATTTCATAAGAAAAAACAGAAAGAAATCATAAAAATGAAATAATTTCCCCAAAAAAGAGGTATATAACTTTTGATGAATGAATCTTTCATGTTCTTTAAAAAAATTAAAACTTCATTTAAAGTTTTCAAATTTTTTGGGCTAGAATTTTTCTGCTTCAAATATGATTTTCCTTAATAAATAAATACATGAATTAAAAAAAAACCTCAATTTTAAGTTGGTGGGTCAAGTGACCCAACGTGGCTCCGCCAGTGGTGGGACCTCTATATCACATGAAAGCTCTCACTTCCCCTCTACACATACCATCCAACATCCAACTTTCATGTCAATAGATTTGTTCGGAATTATAAGCCAAAATACCTAATTCGCAAATACAAATACTGGTGGCACCACATGTTCTGACAAGACCCATGCCATTCCTAACACCCCAATCAATTATACTCACTAGACGACATCTCTTCATGTCCTTAAAATATCAACAGATGTACAAAATCAAAATCTACAGCAACAACTTACAATTTTTTTATTGGGCAATAATTAACCAAAATTTTGGGGGGCATATTAGAATAAAACTGATAGAAGCTCATTGTTGTAGCAAGTGGCGCGTGATGTGGTGAAGTGGAAACCACTGCCAGCGTCAAAATTGACGAAAAAGGTGGCGTGTTGCATGCTTGATAAGTTGCATTTTTTTTTTTTTATATTAATTTGACCATATAAATTTGTTGTTTGTTCAATTTCTTTATGGAAAAGTGTCTGAGGGTTGATAGCAGTTGTTTGTGGTGTGAACTCCAGTGTTTTAGGCAATGGTTGGCTAATTGTTGGTGAGATGGATCATGGAGGCCGGTAGCTCCAGATGAGGTTAATTGTAAGTTTTTGAAAAACTTAGGAGTAAAATTGTAATTTATTTTTTATTTTATTTAAATAGAATGGTATATTAGTCATTTTACATTGAAATTTGGTGAAAATGACATTTTTTTTACAATAAAATGTGAAAAAAGAGATGAAAATGTCAAAACAATAAAAGATGGAAACGTTTAGAACAAAAATATTGAAAGGTAATAACATTTTATTTTATACTAATTAACCTTACAAACAGCCTTAAATGTACCTCCCTCTTTGAGCAACCGCGAGTCTGCGAACAAGAAAAAACCCATTATAGTATCCTAGTGAGAGAGACAAAGGACTTCCTCGAACTCCGACGATCAAAAAGTAAGTTATTTTTTATTTTTTTTTAACTTAATCCATGTTTATATGGCTAAAATCTATTTTACATTTCTTAATTTATTCTAAATTTTCAGTTATTCTGACATAATTAGAATCACTAATATGAAACAATTTCGTGATGCTCTGGAAAAAGCTTTAAAACGTGAATTTGCGGGCATTTTTTTATTTTTATTTTTTTTGGTGAAAATCTGCAATATATATACATAATATTATTTCTTAAGAGCTATGAAGCTCTGAACAATCCAAGTAACAATTTTTAGGTTCAAAGTTTAGTATTTGGTAAATCTAACAAAACCATAATCTTCTTCTTTTTCAAATATGACAATTTTTTCTTTTTCAGTTTTATGCATTTATTACATTACATCTGAAGCAGTGGATGTGGATGAGTTGCTAATGTTTCTGAGGGAAGACAAGAACAAGATTTTCTAGTATAATTTGACTCTTAATTATTCAGGTAATCTATTTAATAAGGATCGATAAACTGTTGGATTCGGATCCATCTTTAGTTAGTCCGTAGTTTATTATATTCTAGGCCTTAGTATTCGAGAAATAATGGTGTTCTTCTGTTTAATATTGGCCGGGGTTGGAGTGTGAAAATGGATTTTGACATGTTTGTCTTTGTCTTGTTTCTGAATTTTGTACAAGTTTCTACGTTGCTCAACACATCTTTACGGTTATTTTTCTGGGTTTCAGGTTTCGAGTTCTTGTAATTGGAGGAGGTTTTAAATTCTTTTTTCGAGAAAATCTAATCACAAAAAGAAGATTTTGATGGGTTCAATTGCAGAACCAGTCCAAGAAATAAAAATCAGCAAGCCCCCGGGGATCCGATTTGCAGAGTACATAAAAAGATCGACCATTTCTTACCGAACCTATCAAGCCATTGTCCTATTAGTAACTTTTTTAGCGTACACAGCTTACCACGCTACACGAAAAACTACTAGCATTGTGAAAAGTGCACTCGATCCCCAATCACCGGATGTGAACTTGAAATCGTCCTTCTCGTGGAGAAGGGCATATGCACACAAGCCATTGGAGATCACTAGAAATTCATGGATGCTTGGAGCGGGTTGGGAACCATTTAATGGTTCCGATGGTACATCATTGCTCGGTGAACTTGACGTGGGGTTCCTCTTTGTTTATGCTATCGGAATGTTCTTCTCCAGGCACATGGGTGATCGAATGGATTTTAGACGATTTCTGACCATAGGAATGGTGGGAACTGGTGTATTCACTGCTCTATTTGGAGTTGGATATTGGGCGAACGTTCATATCTTTTATTACTACTTGATAGTCCAAATGCTTGCCGGATTGTTCCAATCGACTGGTTGGCCTTCTGTTGTTGCAGTCATAGGTAATTGGTTCGGCAAGAAGAAGCGAGGAGTTATAATGGGTATATGGAATGCTCACACCTCGATTGGGAACATTACAGGGTCTCTGGTTGCTTCTATTTTGTTGAAGTATGGATGGGGTTGGTCCATGGTTGTTCCCGGTCTAGGCACAACTTTTATCGGGCTAGCCGTATTTCTTTTGTTACCGGTAAGTCCTGAATCCGTTGGAGCTGATATAGACTACGATGATCTCCCCTCTCCCAAAAAAGTAGGGGAAGAAGTTGTTTCGCGCGTGTTAATTCGCTAACAATTAAAGAAGATCAGACGATTGTGTAAGGGACGAAACCTCTTGAGACAAAGTCCCAAAAATGGGTGTTCTTTTTATTGGCGATGAACTTTACAATTGGAAACGGAAAACAACGTGCCTCCGAGGGGCGCAAGCACACGAGTTACAGAAAAAGAAGTGTTTAAGTTTAAAAGCTAAAGGAATGAAAATTACATATTCTCTGTTCGAGAGTTTTGGATTCGGTCTCTTGCTTCTATGTTCTTTCTCCCTTTTATACTTCATAGGCGATCCCTTTGTGATTAACTGCTCTAAAAAACTGCTTGATCGCCCTATAACTACCCACTTTCTTTGTAGTGGCCATTTTGTCATGAAACTGTCCTTTTAACTGCTGCCATTATCTTGCATCGTTCAACCGCTTTCGATTGAACCCCTTGAGTCGTGGAACGTGATAAGGTTACTTTAGCAACTGTCTCAATAACTGCATTTCTTGACAATCATAATGCGTTATATTTGTTGATACCTTGGGCTACTTGAAGATTTGGGCGAGACTCTGGGCGACCGTATGCCACTCTATTCGTTCAGATTCTGAGCGACTTGCAAACTTGGGCGATGGCGTTACCGCACTATTGGGCTGCTTATTTGGGCATTCACCTTGATTTGTTCAATTGGATTTCGTTCTTTGGGCTGTCTGATTTGGGGATCTCCAATTGGGCTTTACTCTCTGGGCTGTTCGATTTGGGCTGAATTTTTATGTGTCAACAATTACCCCCCAATGTGGCAGAATTAATAATAATTATTGAATTTTGCCATATTCACTTCACGTCTCCAGCAACGTTCGCAATTCCCAAAGAATTTCAATCATTGTTTCCCTCTATAACTTGAAAAGTGCGTCGCTTTGCAAACCTTTATAAACTCCAAACACGCCATTTTACTGCTACCAAATCACGTTTCATATTTCTTGCGCATCCTTCACGATTCACTGTTCATCTTTTGCTTCCTTGTTACGTAACTCTGCAAAGTTTCGTTCTTTCTTCAATGGCTGCTTCACAATCTCATGCTAGCGACTCCTTTAGTTTTGATGACTTTCAGAAACTTCTGAGTCGTTCATACGTAACCCCAAGTTTTCTCGCGCCCACCGATGTTGGACGTAATGAGTTTTACTTGGGTCCTTTCTTCAACAGTGCGGAGGCAGTTGAACAGGCGGCGGTGGGTCAGCTGTTTCCTTGCACTCATGGCCCTCCTTTTTTGAATTCTTTGCCGCTGGAGCCATTTCGTGAAAGAGGTATTCGCACTTGGCCCAAATCTGACGTAGCTTTTCGTAGGTGGCATGCTCGTCTTGTGGGTCATGGTCCTACTAAGGCACTTTTTGATAGCGCTAGAATTTCTGATTTGTTGGAAGTCTCTATTCGCTCCCCTACTTTTGATTCAGCGCTCTTTCCGATTGCTTTGAGCTTTTGGTCCTCTGAGTAAAACACCTTTATTTTTCCTCTTGGCCCCATGTCTATTACGTTAAGGGATGTTAGGGCCCTGGTAAATTTACCACCTTTGGGCGATACCATTTTCCCAGGCATCTTAGTTTCTGGTGGCGCCCCACAGTTCAGTAAAAACTATACCGATTCTTATTCAAGCCTGCAGACACTCCACAATCATTCGAGTGTTGAGCTTACTCATGCTGAGCGAGTGGCCTTCCTTTTAGTTTGGCTTTGTAAATATGTGTTGTGCGTGCCTAGTATAAAGCCCTCTCTGAGTTATCTACCTATAGCGCACGAACTGGCGCGTGGCAAGCCTTTGAATTTATGTTCTTTGTTTTTGGCTGCCCTTTATAGAGGTATGGCTTTTTTTCAGGCTCAATTGAAGAATGGTGCATCTCCTACTGGCAGTGGACCTCTTTGGTTCACTCAACTGTGGTTGAGATCCTATTTTCCATCGCTTGGTGCTCCATCCATTTCTCGTCCTTCTGCTAGCTTTTACGGGCTAGCTATGGAGCCTTTAACTCCTGTAAGTATGTCCAGAAGGGACATTTTTTCATTCTTTTATTCTTTAGATTCAATCTCTTCCTTCTTTCCTTTTCCTCCTTTTTTTAACTCCAGACTATGTACATCCTCCTTCCACTCTAGATAGCGCGAGCACCTCTCTTCTAATTTGGATCCAGTTCTTAACTGGGAGGGAGCTTTTCCACGATATCTTGACTGGGACCAATGCCAAAGTTGGGGTAGAAATTTATGCTCCCCAATTTTTTGCTCGGCAGCTTGGTTTCGGCCAAACTTGGCCTGTTCCTCTTTGCTATTCGAAGAACTTAAACGACCGTTTTCATACCATTAATAAGGTGGAAGCAGAGGCTATAAACGCTCGCAACCTCCATTTATCAAGCCATTTTTCATTAGCCCCTTTTAATCCTTGTCATGCTACTCACCCTCTTTTCGAACAACTTTGGTCATCGGTAAAGCGCAGATTATTTGCGACTGAGGTCAATCGTGCCTTTCATTCATTAGACCAA
>NC_036247.1:3277038-3291728 GCF_002742605.1 Olea europaea var. sylvestris
GAATGAAATTCCTCATGGAAGAATCTGAAGATATGAAAATTGGAATTGAGCAGTTAGAGGAAATGGCAGAAACTATCCAACAAAATGTCAAGTTGTTGGTGGAAATCTTTAATTCTCATTCCAAATATACCAAAGAATTGAATGACAGAATTGTTGATATTACTTCACAATTCGAGTCATTAGATACCAAACAGGAAATGCCAATTGATACAATCTCAAAAATACAAACAGGTACACAGTCAGGAAGCAGCAGTGGACCCATCAATATCAAACGAGATATAGCAAGTCCCCGGAAGGTGACTATAAAAAATGGTGATGAACATACAAGAGTTATAAGAATCAAAACTGATGAATATGATGATACCCCTTTATCATCAAAAGAAGAAGAATATAGATCATTTGCCAAGATTGTCTATGAATTGGAAGAAAATGAATCTTATTTTATTGTATCAGGAGATCATGTTTATCCTAGATTAATAATTACCCAAGATGCAGACCCTTTCATGGTCAAGATGGCAGCAGATTATGGATTTCTGGATTTGATCTATCCAGGAAAAGATTTAAAAGAAATTGAAAAATTTGATGATATATTCAGGGCAGAAGTTTCAAAATTTGCCCAAGGAAGATCGATTTATATCAAATTTTATTCAATAAGTCCCGAAATTGATGGAAGGATATACTATCCTGCTGAACATATTATTACAATTGGATATGTTGGCCGAGATTTCCAGATTGAAGTTGGCCAAAATAATAAACCATTACCTAAAATCAATAAATCATGGATTAAATCTCGGAGAGTTTTGGGGATGAAAGTTCTTTACAACATTGCAAAGAACTTATATGATAAAAAATTCAGATGCTTGTGCCAATATGAAGGATGGACACTCCTTACAAATAATGGAAAAGAAAAATCTACCATCTTGAAAGAATATATCCAGAAATTTGATACCCATCAAATTAGTGGAAGTCCAACAACAATCCAAGAATCATGCAGATTGAGGGAGTGCCCCACATGTAGACAAAATTGAAAGATTGATGGAGGAAAAAGGACCTACCACTACCAAAGCATCTAGCCAGCTGCATATGAAGCCAAAGATGGAAAAGCAATAATAGAAAAGCATCTAGCCAGCTGCATATGAAGCCAAAGACGGAAAAGCAATAATAGAAAAGCATCTAGCCAGCTGCATATGGAGCCAAAGATGAAAAGGCAAAGAATGCATGTGAAAATGTAGACCCCAGGAGGAAAAGAATAGAGAGGCATGTGAGCCTTTTTTCAAAATTCTGATGTATGCAATGATGTAATAGATCAATAATAGTAAGTTTGAGTCATGTATAAATAGAGGTCTTTGGGAAAGAATGGAACATCTCGAATTGAAAACCATTTTCTTTCCTTAAGCTTTCTTCAAAATCAGTTTTTCTGGAAACCCCTTGTATAGAATAGAAACCTTGTATAAATCATTATAGAAATAAAATTTCAATCTTTTGATATCAGAAAAATATGAGTTTCTAAACCTCCTATCCCATAGATTCTTGATAAATTGAAGAAGATAGTTTCTTTCTTACTTTAACAAAGAGAGAATTTTCTTTACTTAAGAATCTTTATTCTTAATTTTAAGAAAAGATACAGTGAGGGCAAGAAGCTGAAGTAGCAGAATTCCCATTAAGGCAAGAGGCCGTTTGAGGGAGCAGTTTGCAGATTCAGAGCCTGAAGGTCACTCGGTTCTAAGAATACAGATTTAAGATCAAAAGTAAGGTAAAATTATTGTCTTTGTTAAATTTAGAAAGAATTCTTCTAATATCTTGAAAGAATCGTAGGGATTATTACTTTTCATGTTTGCAAAAAACTTATCTAACATGTTATTATTATTCATAAAGTTTGCAAGGAATTATCTGAATGCCAGGTTATACAATTAAAGGATTAGATAATCTGTTAGAAAAACTATTAGAAAAAATAAGAAATATTTTTGCCCAATTAGAAACTATGGATGTTTCATCTAAGGAATATGATAATCTTAGTAAATTACATGACAATTATATTACAGATTATGCTAATTTATTAGATCAAAGGATGAAACTATATATTAAAATCCGAAATGAGAGAAATAGAAGAATTTTGGAACTATCCCAATAAATTAAGGATATCTTGTGCAAAATATGATAAGTCATTTCATTAAGGATATTATAGACATTTTACCAAAAATGAATAGTAGCAGGCCATTTATAAAAATCTCCCGACTTCCTCGAACTCCGACGATCAAAAAGTCTGTTATTTTTTTTTTAACTTAATCCATGTTTATATGGCTAAAATCTATTTTACATTTCTTAATTTATTCTGAATTTTCAGTTATTCTGACATAATTAGAATCGCTAATATGAAACAATTTCGTGATGCTCTCTGGAAAAAGCTTTAAAACGTGAATTTGCGGGCATTTTTTTATTTTTATTTTTTTGGTGAAAATCTGCAATATATATACATAATATTATTTCTTACGAGCTATGAAGCTCTGAACAATCCAAGTAACAATTTTTAGGTTCAAAGTTTAGTATTTGGTAAATCTAACAAAACCATAATCTTCTTCTTCTTCAAATATGACAATTTTTTCTTTTTCAGTTTTATGCATTTATTACATTACATCTGAAGCAGTGGATGTGGATGAGTTGCTAATGTTTCTGAGGGAAGACAAGAACAAGATTTTCTAGTATAATTTGACTCTTAATTATTCAGGTAATCTATTTAATAAGGATCGATAAACTGTTGGATTCGGATCCATCTTTAGTTAGTCCGTAGTTTATTATATTCTACGCCTTAGTATTCGAGAAATAATGCTCTTCTGTTTAATATTGGCGGGGGTTGGATTGTGAAAATGGATTTTGACATGTTTGTCTTTGTCTTGTTTCTGAATTTTGTACAAGTCATCTACGTTGCTCAACACACCTTTACGATTATTTTTCTGGGTTTCAGGTTTCGAGTTCTTGTAATTGGAGGAGGTTTTAAATTCTTTTTTCGAGAAAATCTAATCACAAAAAGAAGATTTTGATGGGTTCAATTGCAGAACCAGTCCAAGAAATAAAAATCAGCAAGCCCCCGAGCCATTGTCCTATTAGTAACTTTTTCTGCGTACACAGCTTACCACGCTACACGAAAAACTACTAGCATTGAGAAAAGTGCACTCGATCCCCAATCACCGGATGTGAACTTGAAATCGTCCTTCTCGTGGAGAAGGGCATATGCACACAAGCCATTGGAGATCACTAGAAATTCATGGATGCTTGGAGCGGGTTGGGAACCATTTAATGGTTCCGATGGTACATCATTGCTCGGTGAACTTGACGTGGGGTTCCTCTTTGTTTATGCTATCGGAATGTTCTTCTCTGGGCACGTGGGTGATCGAATGGATCTTAGACGATTTCTGACTATAGGAATGGTGGGAACTGGTGTATTCACTGCTCTATTTGGAGTTGGATATTGGGCGAACTTTCATATCTTTTATTACTACTTGATAGTCCAAATGCTTGCCGGATTGTTCCAATCGACTGGTTGGCCTTCTGTGGTTGCAGTCGTAGGTAATTGGTTCGGCAAGAAGAAGCGAGGACTTATAATGGGTATATGGAATGCTCACACCTCGATTGGGAACATTACAGGGTCTCTGGTTGCTTCTATTTTGTTGAAGTATGGATGGGGTTGGTCCATGGTTGTTCCCGGTCTAGGTACAACTTTTATCGGGCTAGCCGTATTTCTTTTGTTACCAGTAAGTCCTGAATCCGTTGGAGCTGATATAGACTACGATGATCTCCCCTCTCCCCAAAAAGTAGGAGAAGAAGTAGCAGAACCTCTGTTGAAGCCAGGGGTCGAAGATGAGTCAGCTGTCGGATTTTTAGAAGCATGGAGAATTCCCGGCGTTGCTCCTTTTGCTCTCTGCCTTTTCTTTGCTAAGTTGGTGGCTTACACGTTCCTCTACTGGCTTCCTTTCTACATTAGCCACACAGGTTCAAAAATTTACTCAATTCAACTCTCTTTTCATCAGAATAGGTTTCTTTTTATTCTCATTCAAAATTTATCGATTCATATGTGCTTTAAATTCACTCTCTTCTGTATTCACAATGCAGCTATTGAGGGAAGGTATGTGTCAAATGAAGAATCTGGGTCTTTATCTACAATGTTTGACGTTGGAGGTGTAGTTGGAGGGATCCTGGCCGGCCACATTTCTGATCGGTTAGGTGCACGGGCCATAACAGCCGCAAGTTTCATGTACTGTGCTATCCCGGCCCTCTTTTTCTACAGAAGCTATGGGCACGTTTCCATGACTGTCAATATCGTCCTCATGTTGATCACAGGCATGTTTGTGAATGGACCGTATGCGCTCATCACAACTGCAGTTTCAGCTGATCTGGGAACACAGCTCTTTAAGAGGGAATTCCAGGGCCCTAGCCACGGTCACGGCCATTATAGATGGGACGGGTTCCATTGGGGCCGCCATAGGTCCGCTGCTAACAGGATACATTTCAGCGAGCTGGACTGCAGTTTTCTCGATGCTGATGGTATCAGCTCTAATAGCTGGCTTGCTTATAACAAGACTCGTGGTGGCCGAGGTGACTGTAAAGTTTCAATCAGCACACGCATCCGATAGGTCAAGGTCATCTACACTTGAAGTATGATATCTCTAAAATGGCTTAAGATTCATTTTTCCGCGTGACAACCCGTCTCAAGTTAATATCCTGAGAGGTTATGGACGATAGGAAGGCGTCTTACTTTCTTCTTCGCAATTTGAAATTACAAAGAGAAGAACTGGCCGTTCTCTTAATTTTATACTTTGTATAAAAGCGCATCGTGTTTACATTCTTGTTCGCATAAGCGGTAAGCCACAAGAAATGCTTATCATTAGATCGTAACCTTCTCATTTGTTATATACAGTACAAGCTTATGGGACATTTTTAAGTAATACAGCTGCAGAAAGGTGTCTTCCAATTCTTGAAAACCCAGAACTGGATCTTTTGATGCCTTCAAGCCCGTGGACATCTTTTGCTTCCGCTTGGATCATATTTCTCAAAAAACTTTTCTAATCGAACAAAATACTTTCAGAATATTATTCAAATATATTCAAAAATAACCTTTTAATTTCAAAAGTAGAAAAATTCTGCTAAACTGGTTCTAAGGGTCATCAACTTGTACTCATTCAGATACTCACCATCAATAAATTTTATTTATTTAACATTATGCTTTACCCTCAAACTAGGTGATGGTTGAAAGCGGGGCCACTCCATTAATAATTTCAGAGTTTGTTAATCCACCCATTTTTAATAGATTCCAGCTAGCAAAACTAAAATACAGTATTTCCACACATTTTTTGTTACATTTCGAATTGACCTTCTTGTATTTATATATTAGGACATTGTTAAATGTACATCAAGCTTTACATAATAAATTAAATAATATCACATGTCACTATATCATCTGTCAGTTTAAAACATAATCAATTTTTCATTCAATATATTCCTTCACATCATTTTATATAATCCCTTATGTATCATTTTCATGTACAAGTAGCATAATTCTATATCTTAAGATGTGTATACCTTTGTAAATTAGTAGGCACGAGTTTTACCATTCCTAATGTAATCCACTCAATTGCTCAAAGACCATGTTCTCCCATTTTGTAACGTTTGGGCTTCTTTTTTCTTCTTACTAAAGAAAACAACAAAATTGAATGGCTAATTAATTATAACAGAAATTTAAACTCATCACCGAACTTTTACAATGATTTTACTGCATGTATATAATGAATTACATAATGTCACATGTTACTATATCATTTGTCAATTTAAAATTCAATAAACTTTTTCATCCAATTTTCTTCCCTCCACATCATTTTATGTAGTCTTTTATGTACAATTTTTATGTACAAGTAGCATAATCCTAATTACAATCTCATAGCCAAGGCAGGGCAACAGCAATACAGATTCGGTTTGTAGAAAATAGAATTCTGGAGAAAATACAGCTAAGGCTTTGAAAAAGTGAATTAGAAACATGCAATTCATTTTTCAATAACGCTACTTAGGCCAAACCCAATCTAGGTGACACTAAGTAGCTTTACTCTTTATTATCATCACAAGATTGAAATAACATCAATCATTTTCCAATTTTCTTATCTAATCCTAGACTTCTCGTTTGCACATATCAATCGTTTTTTAATTATCTTATCTAATCCTACACCTATGGTTTGTGTGTACAAAGTAAAACATGCAAGCAAATGTGAACACGTGTATGCATACTTGTGAAAGTGCACACTGCAGATCAGTCCTAAATTAGGTTGATTTACAAGCATTTCAACCTGAAACAATCTCTAAATGTTGACTTGAAAATGATATAAAGCAATTACATTCTTAGTAACTAAAAGTAGCAATATTAAGATTGATGCCTCTCTCTTCGAATTTATTTACCAAAATCCTACAACTCTTGTATAAGGGAGACTCTTTAGGTCGATGCAAAATCTCACCAATTTTGGGGTCCTAAAAGATGGAGCCTCTGGCCGCAAAATGTCCACAAGACCTGAAAGTTGTGTAAGAAATCATCAGTAATATTAGAGAGAAGGATGAACAATATACCTAATTAAGATTTAACAATGTAAGTATAAAATACGAATGTATTTCTGAATCCCGTATAATGATTAAATCACTTGTATCGACATGACGAAAAAAGCAGAACTAGAACAAAGATAAAGACAAGAATTACAAAGAATCTGCACAACAATTTCATCATAAACAAGACAGATTATCAACTAAGATGTAAATAAATTACAAATATAAAACGAAAAAGAATAAAACATTTTGATCAACCTAGGAAAATCTACAGAAGAGAAACCATGTAGAAGAAGATACTTGTAAAACAAAGACACACATCTAAGAATTTCCATAGTACCATACGTTTATTTGCAATATAATGCAATAGCTGGATGGAAGATATAGTTCTATAGAGGTGAAGGAATGCATTAAAATTAAAGTCGATCGCTGGTGTAATCTAATGGAATGATTCTATCCATTCACCGAATCATCTGTTATACTGGAAAGATGAATATTATATAGATTTCAAATATTTCAAGTTCCAAAAAGTTACTACTTTCTAGTTTCAATTACATTTGACCCTATTGAGCCAAGCTCATTTGCAGAAGCCACGTCACACTTAATTTTTTGTCCAGTTCTTGAAGATTCAGCCAGATCTAGTTTTCCATATAATGTCCAGATCCTGATATTTCTCTAACATGGAATTTTCTTGTTTGTTTTGATATCTTTCTCAGAATCTTAGATTTGAGAAGAACAAGCAAAAAAAAAATTCCAGAGCAAAAAGTTACCTCTCTCTTTGTTGATCTCATCTTTCGCGCTAAAAGGCATCTACCAAAAACAGAAGAATAGTTTTGATATGGAATAATCTGGCATTAAGGTCTCGTGTTAATGGATAAGCTTTGGGCATCTGAACCTCAACTGATTGTAGCTCACAGATGGCAGACTAGAATTAAGTCGTCATGAGTAAAGAATCAACACAGTAAATAAGTTAAATGAATTCGCTTACAATGAACAAAATTTTCCTACAGAAATAAGTTCTTAATTTTGTTGTGCAATAGGTAAAAGTACATGCAGGTGCAACGAACTGGAAATTTTCCCATCACTTCTCCGATAGGAAAAGAGTCAACCACCAAACTCCACTGATTGCAGTATATGTTAATAAATATAGACTAGTAACTTAGTTTGCATCTCATAAAGATCAACAATCAACTACTTGAGCACGAAACATGAAAAAAACATAAGCAGTATTTGAAACCACAAACTCCTAATCGATTTACCTACATTGAAAGGACTTAAAAAAAAAAAAAAAAAAGGTATAATAGACAACGGCTGATGCTTTATGGAAAAGTATTGAAGGCTTTGTTCTCAAGAACGAGAGTGAGCACATCACTGAAAGAGAAAAAGGTGATAAAGCCATGCAGCCATGCAAGTAGCAAATAATGTCAAGTCACGTGCCGGAGTCAAGTTTGTTTCTGAGTTTGTTATTCTGTTTCAGGTTGTTAGTGAATAAGTCCAAGTGGATAAGTCTTGCTGATTATTTTTCCTAAATCCGTAGCTTAATTTTTGCATTATTGTTATCATTTTGAAGGCTATAAATAGCCTCGACATGTTCAATAAAAAGGTGTGAAAAATCTATTCAAGCTTCCTTGATATTCTTCTTCTGCTTCCTGTTTAAATCCTTATCTTTTTCTGCTTCCTGTTTAAATCTTTATCAGTGGTATTAGAGCCGGTTCTGATTATGGACACTCGTGGCAAAACCAATGCGGAATTTCACAATGAGGTGAATGAATCCTTGGCTCGACATGAGTCCAATTTCGACCAAATCAATATGGCTCTACGAACTGTATTAACTGAGTTACAGGCTTTAAGGGTCTCTAACACAACACACACTAGTCCAGCTGATGTTAACCCATTTTACCCAGGTGAAACTTCACACTCTCCAAATGCTGTGCGGCCCAAAACCCGTAATGACAATTATCACCAGCATATCAAGCTGCTCTTTCCTAAGTTCAATGGCGAGGATCTAAGTGCCTGGGTTTACAAGGCGGAACAATACTTTAAGTTTCAAAACATTGCTTGCGACCAACAAGTGCAGTTGGCTTCTTTCCATCTAGAGGGCATTGCTTTACAGTGGCACCACGGACCACTCACTTGGGCGGAGTTTACCAAGGCAGTCCTTCTTCGTTTTGGCCCCACAGATTATGAGGATCCATCTGAGGCTTTAACTCGGCTTAGACAAACTACCAATGTGGCTGAATATCAAGAAGCTTTCGAAAAGCTTTCCCACCGAGTTGATGGCCTGCCTGAAACATTTCTTATTGGTTGTTTTATTGCGGGACTTCGAGACGATATTCGCATAGATGTAAAAATCAAACAACCTAGCACCTTGGCTGATGCAATAGGAGTTGCCCGATTAATTGAAGAACGAAATCAATTACAGAAGAAAACAAACCAACCAATTCGTTCCCAACCAGCCATAATGGCACCCAAGACGAGCCTCAACCGAACAGCCGGCATACTTGGCCCTCCACCTAGCCAGCGTGGGAACCCAAACTCAAATATGACTCCGACCACATTTCGACGTATCACCAATCAAGAGGCACGAGAGCGACGTGACAAAGGGTTATGTTACTACTGTGATGAGAAATTTGTTCCAGGCCATCGGTGTGAACGCTCGCAATTATTTATGATGGAAGATTTACCTCACCTAAGCTTTGATGGAGATGATCTTGCTGAACATGAACCTGAGGATCCAAAAGTTATGCCCGAAATCTCTTTCCATGCAATTTCTGGGACAAACCATCCTCAAAATTTACGTGTATTGGGCAAGCTGAAAAACAAGAATGTTACTGTACTCATAGACAGTGGTAGCACCCACAACTTCATCAATCAATCTATAGTCAACAAGTATGGGTTACCAGTAATCCACGATAAGAAATTCCAAGTCATGGTAGCCAATCGAGTGAATACAGATTGTGCTGGACAATGCCAAGCACTCACCATTACCATCCAAGGTAAACCCATCACTGCAGATTATTATGTTCTCCTTGTTGCCGCATGCAAATTGGTTTCAGGAGTACAATGGCTGGAGACTCTCGGTCCAATCGAGACAGACTATAGGCAGCTAACAATGACCTTCAAAGTTGGAGAAGTTTCCCACACATTCCAAGGACTAAAACAGGCTAGCATCGAAGTTTTAACGGAAAAAGAATTTGGTTGCCTACAAGGTAGTGGACTTCTCTTTCAAATCTTACTCTCAGTAGATAGCTCCCAGCTAAACTCCTACCCTCCTGACCTAACCCAGCTTTTAACCACTTTTCATAAAGTATTTGAATCATCGACTAACCTACCGCCAAAGCGATTACATGATCATCGCATTCCCCTACAGCCAAACACGGAGCCAGTAAGTGTTAGGCCATATCGATATCCTTATTACCAAGAAACTGAAATTGAAAAGATGGTGAGGGAGCTCCTGCAATCCGGATTGATAAGACCAAGTAATAGCCCATTCTCATCACCGGTTCTATTAGTGAAGAAGGCAGATGGTGATTGGCGATTTTGTGTAGACTATCGAGCATTGAACCATATAACAATCAAGGACAAATACCCTATTCCGGTTATTGATGAGCTCCATGGAGCCAAATTCTTCTCCAAGTTAGATTTAAAAGCTGGCTATCACCAAATTCGGGTACAAGAAGAAGACATTCAGAAAACAGCTTTTCGAACACACGAAGGGCACTACGAGTTCCTTGTAATGCCATTTGGCCTCACCAATGCACCTTCCACCTTCCAAAGCCTCATGAATGACCTCTTCCGCCCCTATCTTCGGAAGTTTATCTTGGTTTTTTTTGACGATATTCTAGTGTATTCACAAACATGGGAAGATCACCTCTCACATCTATATATAGTTCTCACCATTCTGGAAACTAACCATTTATTTGCTAAAAGGACAAAGTGCAAGTTTGGTGTTACCCAAGTTAACTATTTGGGTCACATTATTTCTGAGCATGGAGTGGCTATGGACCCAACAAAAATACAAGCTATCCTTGAATGGCCAACACCCACCACAACCAAGGGAGTACGTGGATTTCTCGGGTTGGCAGGATATTATCGAAAATTTATATGAGATTTTGGATGTATAGCTGCCCCATTAACTCAACTCTTATCCAAGGAAGGATTTAAATGGAATGAGGCAGCCGAGTTAGCCTTTAAAAGGTTGAAGAAAGCGTTGACATCGCCACCAGTTCTACGTATTCCCGATTTCTCCCAACGGTTTGTGATTGAATGTGATGCAAGTGGGATTGGAATTGGAGCAATCTTATCTCAACAAAATCGACCAGTAGCTTACTTCAGCGAGGCTTTGAAAGGATCAGCTTTGTTACTGTCTACCTATGAGAAAGAAATGTTAGCCATTGTCAAATCTATTAAAAAATGGCGCCCATATCTTCTTGGAAAACCGTTTACAGTTCGCACAGACTAAAAAAGTCTTAAATATTTACTTGAGCAGCGGATCACTACCCCAGCACAAACTCGATGGCTTCCAAAGATCCTTGGATATGATTATGAAATTGAGTATAAGCGGGGGCCCAAAAATCAAGCTGCTGATTCATTGTCCCGTGTGGTCGAATTTCAATTCCTATCCATTTCCATGCCACGTGCGGATTGGTGGTCAATATTACAAAGTGAGGTGTCACAGGATCCCTTCTATACAAAACTAAGCCAAACATAGTCAGTCCACCAATTGGTTTAACGAGATGGAGTGTGGTTTAAAAATGACAAGGTTTACTTGAGCCCAACTTCAAACTTGATTCAGAAAATAATTTTCGATTGCCACTCAACGCCTACGGGAGGACACTTTGGGTTCCATAAGACTCTCTCCCGTATTAAACTCAGCTTCTTGTGGCCTAATATGTGCAGGACAGTCAAGGAATTTCTACAGCAATGCACTATTTGTCAACAGTACAAAACAGATTGTATGAAGCCGGCTGGGCTATTACAACCCTTACCAATTCCGGCTCAAATATGGACTGATGTCTCAATGGATTTTATTGAAGGATTACCGCCATCAAATGGACATACTGTCATCATGGTAGTCGTTGATCGCTTAACAAAGTATGCCCACTTTGTAGCCTTGAAACATCCATTTACCGCAATCATTGTTGCCAAAGCATTTGTAGCCAATATAGTTCGTCTCCATGGCATTCCCACATCCATTGTCAGTGATCGAGATAAGGTGTTTATCAGCTCCTTTTGGCAAGCATTATTCCAATTACAAGGAACCAAGCTTTGCATGAGCTAAAGCTACCATCCTCAATCTGATGGCCAAACGGAGGTAGTAAACCGTACCTTGGAGCAATATTTATGATGTTTTGCAGGCGATCGACCACGGAAATGGCTAGAATGGATTCCTTGGGCTGAGTTTAGCTATAACACATCTATCCACTCCTCCACTAAAATGACGCCCTTCGAAGCTGTATACGGTATTCCACCCCCAAGTGTACTCACTTACATTCCTGGCACTTCCCACATCCAAGCAGTTGATGAATACCCACGTGATCGAGATGTCATTCTGCGTGAGTTGCGTCACAATCTTTCAGTAGCCCAACATCGAATGAAGTGTCAAGCCGATCGACATCGGCGAGAGGTCTCCTTTGAAGTAGGTGACTATGTGTATTTGAAGCTCTAGCCATATCGTCAAACGCCAGTGGCATTTCGAGCTTCAATGAAGCTTGCCCCACGTTTTTTTGGTCCTTATCAGATTATTGAGAAGGTGGGTACAGTGGCATATCGGTTAGCTCTCCCTTCTGGCTCCCAAACTCATGATGTGTTTCATGTTAGCATGTTACGGAAGCATTTGGGTCCGTTAATCACTCCAATTTCAAGACAACCTCCACCAGTAACAGATGATTCTATTATTCTTCCCGAACCTGAAGCTGTCCTGGATGGTCGACTCATTCATAAAGGAAATTATCGTCCAAAGTCTGAGGTTTTAATTAAATGGAAGGGGGCTCCAAGGGAAGATGCAACCTGGGAAAATGAAAGGCGCTTTACAAAGAGATATCCAAATTTTATCCTTGCGGACAAGGATCTTTAAGTGGGGGGGATTGATAAAGCCATGCAGCCATGCAAGTAGCAAATAATGTCAAGTCACGTGCTGGAGTCAAGTTTGTTTCTGAGTTTGTTATTTTGTTTCAGGTTGTTAGTGAATAAGTCCAAGTGGATAAGTCTTGCTGATTATTTTTCCTAAATCCGTAGCTTAATTTTTGCATTATTGTTATCATTTTGAAGGCTATAAATAGCCTCGACATGTTCAATAAAAAGGTGTGAAATATCTATTCAAGCTTCCTTAATATTCTTCTTCTGCTTCCTGTTTAAATCCTTATCTTCTTCTGCTTCCTGTTTAAATCTTTATCAAAAGGATAAAATAAAACGTGTTGGTCATACCTGTTGGGGATCATCACGTGTTAGATCCTGGTTCAATTTAGCTAAAGTTTTCTGCTAGCCAGTCTGGTGTTGATTTTCCTTTTCTATCTTTAGTGATAATTTGTTCTACTTACAGTCATTGACTAAGTAGATACTTGATTTTCATTGATACAGCAGTGATCCAAGAGATGTCATTGATGAATGTTGTGCAGCCTCTAGGTAGACAGAATTTCGTAGTCTTGGTATTGAGTAAAGTTGATTTACACTTGGACCATGATTTTCTACAAAAAATTCAAGCGTCATAATCATCAACATTCTTGCTTTAAATTTACTCTCAGCGTTTTCTTCACATTTGTTGAATATCGTGACAATTTAACTTCCATTCTTCAACCAATCATGGGAAAGGAACTCTCACTTAATTGTTACTTGCTTTCATGATGACAAAGGTTAGCTCGAAAAATATAAGTCAATAGATCTTAATACCTAATAAATTGAACCAATGGAACAATATTCGGCTCCACGAGAGGCCAAGTCATAGTAACATACACAAGGCAAACCATTTTGATCTTCAAAATCATTTGCCATTGAAATAAATTTCCTTCAAAGAGTATATTAAATTAGAAACAAAATAATCAAGATTCAATCAAAATACAGAAGTTCTAAGTCATTTCTTCAAGGAAAAATCTTAAAAAAGTGAACGAGGAATTGTGTGAGGGAACACCTGAAATCGTCGAGAGTAATAATCAAACGGCATCGTCTCCAGGCTTCTTCGGCTTGCGGTATTTTTCTTCCACTTTTTTTGCAGAGAAAAGGGCCTCATTTACAACCTTCTTGATGTTGGGAACATTATAATTCTGGGCAATGTAAATTCCAAATACTGTTCCAGAAATGAACGAGAAACTGCTCCTTATAATACCCATCACTATATATATATATTCTTGTGAAGAACAAAAATAATCAAAGGTTAGGGTTCTCTTTTATTTGGGAATTTATACGAGTTTGTTATTGTCAGAGGATAACAGAGCTTCCGGCGCCTTAGCTTCTGGAAGGAAATGACAGATTGCCCCCGTGCGCGGCGGCGGTCTTTCAGAACTGGAGTGCTCGATTGTGAAGAAAGGAAAATTACTTTTTGAGTTCACGACGCCACGTAAAGATTGTCGGCTTTGTCCGAATTAGCGTTTCAGTCTTTTAGATCGTTACGTATCTATCTAAAAATTTATATTTACAAATGATTTCTACTAAACATATAATGTTATTATTATAATTATTTTGAGGTCTGAGCATATTATTTTTATTTGTGACAATAAAATTACATTTTTGGACAAAACAAAATAACTTACTTATATTAATAGCAAAATATATTTCCTTCAAAAAATAAAATAAACTAAATATTTATTTTGAAATAAATAGTTTATTATTTCTAATTTTGACAAGAAAAAAAATTCTTTTAAAACTAACATATTTTCTTACAAATAAACTTTCAACATTTAAGCTTAGTCAACTATTGGAAGGTAAATTTAGAATTTATTAGGTTAACTTGATTAGTTGTTTACCATATGGATAAATTTTAGTATTATTTGTTGAATCTTGCTATTTGTACATCAAATTTTATTTATATAATGTCGCATGTCATTTTATAATTTACCGGATTAAAACACATAATCCTTATTTGTAGGAGGTGACTTTCATTAAAGATTTAGTTATTTTAA
>NC_036247.1:3291828-3309136 GCF_002742605.1 Olea europaea var. sylvestris
CATTTGTACACGGCATTTGAGATGTCGGGTTACCTGATGTGAGTAGGGGGTCGGGCCCCACACATTTATTAGCTTGGGGCCTCGATCCTCCATGTGAGTAGCAGGTAATCAGAAGTGTCAAACTCCAGATACCTATAGCAAAGCTCATCAGTTTAATTGGAAAATGCTTGTGTTATTAATATTTAATTTCATGACTACCAAAGTAAATGTACAATTAAGGAGTGTAGTATAGTGCTTGTTTGGTAGAAATTTTGATAATTGATTTTTTGACTGTTAGAGGTAAAATGGGCCCTACTTATGAGAGAATAATTCAAAAATGACGACTGGAATAATAAAATAACAATCAAAAATTTGATTTTAATTAGCTTAAAATTTAAACCAAACAAGCTTATAATTTCTTTAGTGGAGTGTTTTATGAGGTTATCGAGATATAGCTCAACTCCAATTCTCAAATATTTATAAATTATTTTAGAAGTTTGATAAATAAAAAAATTGGGTCTGATGCATTAAAAGAAATTAAATTCATTTGAATATTTTATATTGTATCGACTCTGTTTTTTATTTTATAATTTCATAAATTTGAGATTTAGCATACATCATCTCTTTTTCCATATGACTAAATGTCAATATATAAACAGTTTATAAATATTAGGAATGTGCAGACAAGGAATGATTTAAAGATTAAAGACTCCATTTGGCAAATTTATAAATAGTATATAAATATGAATAGTAAGAGAAATATGAGTGAGTTTTATAAAACACGTAAATAATAATGTCTAACGGTTTGAGTTGTGTCATTGAAATTATTATTTGACTTTAGCTAAATAAATTTTCTCCAAACCAGGGCTAATTCTTGAATTAGTAACCTCGTATTCATTCTCTTGAATCAGTTCTCTACAGATAGTTTCGATTCGAACTTTGAAAACATCATAGGCTAATGAAACAATTCATGTTTCACATTCATGTTCATTTTGAAAGAAAAACAATCACCTCAACATGTCAACAAACATCAAACAATCTTGCTACATATACACTTTTGTTGGCATTAAGTTTGATATTGAGCCACTTGTCATAGCATGAATTGCCAATTTTAAAATGAAAAACACTTTCCCGCTCATTTATTTTTGAATTTGCAAGTAATGTCAAACTCAATATACAACATGAAGTGTATAAGGAGCAATATTCAGATCGAGAAATTTATGTGACTCAACAAAGTCTTCAACGTCCATAAAGGACATTCATTTTAAATTTTGAATTGATTTGTACACGGACGGTACATATAGCACTTCTCTTAAATATTCCTCGCTCTTAACAATTAACATTTTTATATACAAAACTGGATGCAATAAGCGAATTTTTTACCCATCTAACATAAGTAAATTTTTGAAATTTTAGAAGCGCCCGCATTGATGGAAACCAAACAGATATATAAAGAAAGCGGCAACTTGCTGTTCATTCTATTTGAACTTGAAAAACTTAGGACAACCTTATAATCTCTGCGTATGCCCCAAATCATTTTACTGCTCTATAATAAAGAACGCTTCTCAGCGGGCGCGCATCTTTATACGTTTTCAAATTTGACTACCGCGCGATTAAGAATCTTGAAATTTTCTTGACCAACATTTTGTATTTCTGATTTTTTCTTTATACAGGAAATAAAAAGTTATCATTTTGGATTTGAATTTGTGGTTTTTGCTTAAAAGGTCAGCGCTTAGAATCCTGGCAATTGAATTTGCCATTTGTTTACTCTTTGAGAGGAGATGGATAGTGTGTCCAGATTTGATTCAAAGGTGGGTTCTTAGAAATATTACTAAAGATTTATTATTATCTGGTCTCGAAACTTCTTCTATGTCAGTTTATCAGTCAAATGGAATGGATTATTGGATTTGTTTTGTTAGGTTGCGTTAGCGCAGAAAAGAGGTTTAGTAGATGATGAAGAGGGTTCGGAACGTTCTTCAAAAAGAGTGAAGCCGGATCTTGAATCCATTTCTCGACCGGAAGGTATATCTTTTTCTTTTTGTTTCCATTTTACGATAATTCTGTCTCATGTGGGTACCTATGTTATATTTGTTGATTGATATAACTGCATTAGAGGCAAAAGTTTTCCTTTTTTGTCCTAGTTCCAAATTGGATTTTTTAAAGTGCCTTGGTTTTGAGTAGTAATGTTTCCTATAGACCTGCTTACCTCTTGATATAATTGAATTGATAGACAGTGAACACAAGAAGCCAATGCTTGATTTTATATTTGCCTTTCTATTAGATTAATTTGTAGCATCATGCATGATTTTTCTTTAAAAGTTGATGCTGGAGTGTGTTAATTTGACGTTTAAGAGAACTTTATCTCTTTTATTTATATCAAGTTAAAGTATTGTTGTGAAGGAATTAAAGTGCTAATCTCGTTAGATTAAAGTGGGATATCCTTTGAGGAAAACTGAGAAAATAAGTTATGATTTAAGCTCAATCAGGAAGAGGAGGAAGCAACAAGGCGCAGAAAGTGGTTAGCACTGCCCCAAGAGCTCTTGATCTCAATGCCAATTTAGATTTTGCTAGCAATGTGGTTGGTGACGGTACTCCAGTGTGTATCAAGGAACCCAACAGATTGCCCAAATCAGGGAATGAACAAAAGTCGAGAGGGTTTGTTGTAGATCTAAATGCTGAAGATATTTCTAGTTCAATCAACCAAGACCCATTCTATCCTTATAAAAACTATGAAAATTTGAAAAAAAGGGATGATTCTGATTGTGCAAGTTCAGTTGGTCCAGTGGAGGAAAAAGATCCAATGAGAGTTTGGAACAAGATGAAACAAAACAATTATCTTTCCACTTCTTATGCAGCAGCGACGATGCCAAAGCCACGTGGGAGGAAGAATAAAAATGAAGTGATTAAGAAAAATATAGAGCTTGCAAAGAAAGAACAGGTTGATAGGTTTGCAAGAATTGCTGCTCCAAGTGGGTTGCTTAATGGGCTAAACCCTGGAATCATAAACCACGTGAGAAACAGTAAACAGGTTCATTCTATTATAGAAGCTGTGGTAAAATCTGCAAAAACTGAAAATCAACAACCTGGAAGCAAGCAGACTAACCAAAGAAAAAGTGCCACGAAAGAATTTAGTGAAAGGACGAACCTGGAACACATGGATTGTGGAGGAGTGAACGAATATGGAGTTAATCATGAATATAATTTGTCAGGAAGATGGCAGATGAGTGCCTATCCATCATTGAGCAAATCAATTTCTTTGAACTCCTATCTTACCAGAGGAGATGGTGAGCCATATAAGGCAGAAACAAGGATCTCTGGTGGGGTGCCTTCACAGTACGCCCCAGAAAATGAGGATGGACTAACGCTAAAGCTTTCATCATCACTACCCGCTGCATCAGAGAATACTTGCCCTTCGTTAAAAGAGGAGTCAGCAAACCTTTCTGGTGTTACTTCACTTTCTGTTAAAGGTTTGTTGTTTTCTCTCACATATACATTTGTTTGTTTCAATAAGGCTTGAAAAACGTACAAATTGCAGGAGAAGCTTTTCATTATCATTTCCTTTTTTTGTACTTTCATGATTAATATGTTCTATCTGGAGGATTTGACATGTGATTAATAGACAATGGCATATCATTGAAGTTCAAGCAATACTAACTCATGCTTCTGAAATATTAGTTTTTTTTTTTTTTTTCACCGACATCTTGGTGATAAATACTTTACACATAAACAAGGAAGAAGTGAGCTGATTTGAACTTCTGTTTGATTACAGCTGCTAATGCAGCTTCCCAATGGTTGGAACTTCTTAATCAAGATATCAAAGGACGACTTGCAGGTAGGTTGATACCTCAAATAAGAGAAAATATCTACGGGCTTAATAGATTCCTAATGCTCAGTTCTTTAATGGCAGCTCTGCGACGTAGTAAGAAGAGAGTCCGTGCTGTAATTCACACAGAATTACCTCTCCTAGTGTCAAGAGAATTCACATCTAACCAAGAGACTGATATGCACATAACGAAAGATTCTGTTGCTCATCATCCTGACAAAGCAGCTGCCGATGCACACTTTGTTAGATGGAGCACACGGTTTGCTCAGATGGATAAAACACTTTGTGAAGAAGAGAATCTTCTGGTGAGTTGGTAGTTCTTCTTAACTATAAATATTTAAGCACAATCCAGTAGATGAATTGATGGCGGGTGATCTGTCTTTACTTCTGTTCTATATGCTTTGTTATTTGGTTCAGGTTGTGGCACAGAACTGTCTTACTAAGAATCCATTTGTCGAAGTTCAGTCAGAAAATCATGTTTTTCAGGCTCTACTTTTTTTCTTTTGCGACTCGAAATATGAACATTGAGTGAAAGCTTGAAAATTATCGCTGCTATTTCTTTTGTTCATGGGTGTCAAGAATTTGTTTCCGTTACATGATTATTGCATTTGGACCTTTTATCAACACTCTGTTACTGTTGCTGGGGTTATTTGATTATCTTTGAATCATGATATCTTGGTATATTGCTAAAAACTGAGGTGATAACAAATACTATACATTTACATTTACACGATCCACTGATCTTCTTGCTTGATCAAAGGAATATTGCAAATACTTCTTGCATTTACCTTGAATACATGTTTATATTTGTCTTTTTATGGTTTCTGCACAATTGTTCTTTACTGTTCCCATTCTTTTTGTTTTTTTCCCCCATTTACCACATCCAGGGAAAGCACAATTGAACATGGTCTATTTTGATTATCAGGAAACTTGGCTGAAACAAGTAAAGGAAATGCAGTTGCATTGCGAATGGGGTCTTTACAAACACAGTGGCCAGCGTTCTTTGCAGCATATGGGAAATGACTGCAGGTAAATTTAACTAGTATTTCCAACAAGTTATATGCTTCACTAGGCAGACTCATTAACTCTTGTACCTTCATTATTCTAGGCAATTTAACATATCTAGAAGTTCGTAGATACTTTGAATCGTAATTACTAGATACATCATATTAGAAAAGCGCAAACAATCAAACTTAAATAAACTCTCGCGTTCTCTCTTTTGTATTTAGTAGAAGCTAGAAATTATTTCTAATCTTTTTACTCGAATAGAGACATAGCAGAGCTCTATGAGCAAAAAATGAGATTCAATTTTTCTTCACTATATTGGATTTTGTTGGAGTTTATGAACATGTGTGATAAAGGCCTGGTGATACTTGACATTATATGCTTCGGGAAATTACCTTTTACACTGATTTTTAATTTGCATCAACAAATCAAGGAAGTTGGAAGAAATTGTGCGCCATCAAAAATGGTCCAGACGAACATGCATGTTCCTGAGTAAAATTACTGAAGTTTAAGAACAAGAAATGCACATCAAATGGGAAGAGAGTCGAAGTCAAATTATCCAAGTTAAGCAATAACAAGAATAAACTCTACTACTATAGTGATGTGAGAAACATTTCCAAAGAGACAGAATATAATGATATCATGTTCAAAAGAGTAACCATTGTGCTTATTGCTAAACCAAAGTTACAAGTTCTTCAACAAAAAATGATATTGCCCTAAGTAGCACTCCTTCAAATGTAACATAATTTAGATATGATGGTGAAGCCACAGGCTGGGCTCTATTTTTCAGAACTCATTTTTTACTATATATTCTCCCATAAATAATATTATACGTAAATCCAAAATTTTCCTTATTTTTTATTCACATACTCTCCAAAAAATTCACTATTCCAAAACATATTTTTCCCAAAATGGAGCCCAAACAGGGGCATATTACTGGGATTTGAATAGAGAATAGCATTGGGATTTCCCTGCATTTATTAGCCCTTTTGTGAAGAGATTTTATGAAAAGTAATTTTTTTTTTTTTTTTTGGGAGATTGTGGTTGAAAATGGGTATAGAGGAAATGTAATTTACAAAAAATCACTCCCACACAAGCACTTAATATTGTAGATTCTTGAAATATCTCAGCTCTTTATCTTCTGATATACCTAAACTGTTGATAATCTCTCTTTGCTACTTCACATTGGAGTTCAATTCGTACTTTGATGTTTACATTATATTCAAGCACTGTAAGTTCGGTTATTCTTTCAAAACTTTGATAATGGTAGTTTAATGAACATTTACATGGGGGTTTAGTTTACATCTATAAGCAAGCATCAGTCTACCATCTACATGTTCTAATTGCAATTTTTAGTGGAAAACTATTATATTTCCCCTCCTGCAGCTTTTATTATTGAGTTTTTAAAACTAGTTTGTTGTATATTTTGCTGCAGATTAGGGGAAACCGATATCTCAGAGAGGGACTTATCCATTAGGGCTGCTGCTGCTTCCATATATTCAACCTGTAACTTCTTGTTGTCGATGGAAAATTTACCACATCCCTAATCATTAACTATTTCAACAATATACTGAAATATTCAGTATAACTATAGCATTAGACTAAGTAGTGAAATTTCTTTCTTTCTTTTTCTCTCTCTTTTTTTTTTTTTTCACATACTGTTACCATGTAACTTCTGATGTTTAGATCATTAAGTTTTGAATATTTATTTTTTATCTTTCATTGTTTCGGCATTTGGGCTGACACGAACAAGTTGTACGTGTTTCTTATAATTTTTAGTGAGAATCAATAACTGATTTTTTTAAGGATGTTTTCTTCATTTTTGTACATTGATTTAGATATTTGTCTGAATATATTACTTAGCATTTGTATCTGACAATAAAATGAAATGAAAGCTAGTTTGTCAAAGTGAGTTATTTTTCATAATAAGATAATATGAATTGGATAATGTTACTTATACATCAAGTGGTGTCTAATGGGCATTCACCTCCTTTACATGAAGGGGTATTCACTTTAAATAAATCATATTTTATTCGAAGTAGATCCTCCTTTATATGCCCCAATGTACATATAACATCACCCATATTAATTCACAATACAAAAATCTTATCTTTTATATTGTTCAATCGTATTCAATATTCTAAAGTACGCGCCAAAGCGTGATTATAAAGATGGCGATCATTCAGTACTTAACACTTGGAACACAAGGAAGGTAGAAGGCAAAAGTGTGCTATTTTACAAGAAATGATTATATAACTCATACATCCCTCGCTTCACTATGAGAGGATGATCGACAAGGTTTCTACAATATACAACTCAAACCTGCTTTCACGTGTAAGGAAGTAGAACAGGAAACGCCGAAAACCTGTTTATGCTGGAGTTGGTTAAATTATGTATACAAAATGAGTCTAATTTGCAGCACTATCATATGATTGCTATCTAAATATTAATCTATAACCAGTTAGGGGTCATCTTAATGGGCAACGGATTGGAAGATGGATCGTCTGCCACCTTGGCTAGTGAGCGGTACTGCAACTTCACGCTCTCTGCATTGTCCAATGTCTTTACCACGTACCTGTCAGTTTGAATTGGCAAAGCAGAACAAGTTAAAAATATGTTTCCAAACTCAAGGAGAAAACAAGGAACGCAACAAGTATTGGAAAAAGAAGATTCAAATAAAACCCAAGGGTGACATGGTTACTTTTATCTGTTTTCTGCTCAACGTTTATCCTCTCGTCCTCCTAAAGCGCTTTATGGATGTAAAGTTCACATATCCAAGCAATAAGGTCGAAAGTAAAGGTGGAATTGGAAGATTTCATATAGTAATCAAATTGGAAGGCTGACAGGATTTCACATTCAACAGCTTTAAATTGGAGGATCATGATGCTATCAAGATCTAAATAAACTACCGATGTTTTCATATAGGGATGGAAGAATTCAATACAAAATAATTTGACAAATACTCCAGTAATAATATGTGCACATAACAATTGTCCAGTCCAGAATGAATCCACAATGTTGATATAACTTGAGAGAAGGGAAGGTCCCTGAATGTATATGTAATTGTACACACAGAATTATGGTTCTAAAGTCCCGTACAGCAAGACTTCCATTAAAAAGTAAGGATAATTGCTTGGCCAACTACTATTAGTACAGTAATAGACTATCAGTAAAAATTTTATAGACAGTCAGTGAAAACTGAGAAAATAGGAGGATAGTATTTAGAGAGTGGGTTACCATCCATTCAAGCACTGTGTGGTGACAATAGCCTCACGTCCAACGAAACGCTGAGGTGTTCTCTTGTTACCCTGATTCAGTAATTCCTAATTAGAAACTGAAATTTGTTAATTAAGTGATGTCCATGAAATTTGGATTTCTATGCAAAACCTTTATAATAACTCTATCTGTAACGGCAAATGGAAACTGAACTCCTCTTCCCCTTGGGTGTTCTGTAAGCACTGAATCGCCACAAGTTCCCTTGTCCTACACAAGGATGAGTGAAACTTAAGTTGGACCCAATCATATTATAAGAGAAGTTAAAAGTATTAACAAATACTTTAGGACCAGCTAACGAAACATAATTCTCCTTGAAAAAAAATATTTCACATATGCAACTAAGTTATAGAGTTTTACATCATACCTGATCGTATCTTTCCCTCCTTTTCTTTGATGTTCGGTTAACTTGCATCTGTTGTTCTCGCCGGAATGCCTGGACAGCAAGGCGTAGAGCTTCAAAAACAAAACAAAAAGAACCGATTAACAAATAAACAATTGTAACTTTCTGTTTATATTTGCAAATTCATTGACTTGCAATAAAACCACAAACTTTCAAAAGGTTTGAGAAACAGAGGACTGTATAAAAAAATTATAACACTCTGAATAATAACGTACTACATGTTTATTAGATTTATAAAACTGAAAAAGAAAAACTTCAGTTTATTATACGATCTTTAGAGAGAAATATTGTGCAAAAAATTAAGCATCAGATAGAACTAATATCAAATCAATTATGAAAAATGGTTAAAAAAGAAAAGGTTTACGAGTTAAATACTGGCTGAAATGAAGACAGTTATCTGAAAGAATGAAAACAGAAAAATGCATTTCCTACCCATACACAAAACTACAACAGTTGGAAATCAAAGACCCAACGAAGGCTTTCAAATCAATGTCAATAGTAAAATATTTACTTTTAGTACGACAGGATAGTTTAACTTACACAGATTTGGAGCAATCGAGTCCTCTGATACAGACTGTGAACACGTATAGCAGGCTTTCTGGACATATATTGTGCAATGTAAAACAGGCCATATATCAGTTAACTTCAATCAGAGAGTGTGCTTGTTATTGAATGCCAATTAAGTACAACACAGAACCAAACAACTCAATCTTGAAAAGTTAAAACCAATGGATTACTTTATTACAGGAAGTAAAATTACAGTACAAAAAAATGATCAAGAATTTCAGTAAAACACAAAGGAAGGCAGAAACTGAATGAGGATATAGAATTTATGTCATTCAAGTATAATTATCCTGAATTATCAGAAATATAACAATTCTGCCTTTAAGCAGATATCACCAATGAAGATACTGCATTAACCTCAATAACATTAACAAAAAGTGTTTCTAGTCCTACAGCAGTTCATGAAGATCTCATAAGGTCATAAAAGGCTTTGTTCCGCCAAAACCAAATTTTAAAATCTTGAAAAGGTGACAATCTGTAATCTCTCCACTTAACTTGTGTAGCTATATATGCATGAACAAATGATTATGCCAGATGTCTGAACCCATCCAAGCATGCTTGGAGTAGCAGGAGAGTTGAAACACAAAGCTGAAGCATTTTGCTAGGACTGATGGTTAGCATTAGACACATAAGAATTGAATCTCTTCACAGACAAAAATAAAATTAGCTTCCTCAGGAATTACCATTCTAATTATTTGTTGCACTCCACCACTACCAAAGGAATGTCCACAACGCAATATCATTGCATCATCCATAAGTGCTCCTCTGTAAAAGGGCAATTTAACATGAAATACATAAAGTTCAAAAAATCATTTAAGAGACCACATTAAATTTTGTAGTAGTAAATCACCAACAAATACTGTGAACAAGCTCATCGTATAATATGCTCCAATCTCACTTATTATTATCACAAGCATCATACAAAATCAAACTTCCTTTTCAATTTGTATTGAATATAACAAGCTAGTAAATGTAAGACATAGCAGGAAAAATTTTAGATATCAACATTTGCCTTCAACATTGTAGAGAAAGAAAGGATCAGATAGCGGCAACAACCTTTTTTTTTTGTGTTGAATTAATTTTTAGACGGTGAAATTTCGTTTAGATCACCAAACTTAAATTTGTCTCGAAATAATCACTTAGCTTTAAATTTGCAACCTAAGTCACTATTTTACTCCCTTTAGTAAAAGTAATGGAAAAGTCTTTAAGAGACATTTAACAGTAATAGAAGGCTGTTGTGGCACAATTTTGTTTGAAAAAATGTGTTCATTTCCAACAAGAAAAAAAGTGTAATGCAAAAGCATCAATGTTAAAAGAAAATAAATAAATAAATTTACTTCATCTTCCCCCTGAAATCCACTCATATAAATAAACCCCCCAAACAACATCTCAACCCGCCCTCCTCCCAAATGGAAGCCTCGAGCACTCCAGCAACAACAGCTGAAACCACCAAGAAGCCAAACCTTGCCAACAATAACCAGTGGAAAGAAAGGTATGAGAACACCGATGTAATGACAATCTCCCCCATCAAGCCACCACCACAAGGAAATTTAGGGAAACGACACCATACACCCAATCCAAGCTTAAAACAAAGGAAATAAGGGGTCACAACGCTAAAGGCAGCACCAAAACCACCAACCCAACAGCCATAAAACCTAAGGTATGAGGAACGAAGGCCTAAAACACCAAAAGCACTGGAAAGGAGATGAAAATGGTAGAACCATAGGAGGGAGTGGTCATCGGTGGAAGCCAACAGGGACTCAACGGAGATGGGGGAAGAAGTCAGATGACGGTGGCCCGAAGCAGTGGAAGGCAACAGCAATCCAGTGAAAATGGGGAGGGGAAGAAAATTCCCAAGCAAGAGGAAGGAATTGTTTTATGGGCCTACAATCATTGCTTGTTGGATGTACAAATTTCACTTTCCAAAAGAAAATGTACCATGCCATCGTTCCATTACAGTTAAGTGCCACAAAAAAATTTTCTTAAGTTTTATTAACATTAACAGAAGAGAGAAAAATACTGACTAATGGTGCAACATATTAAGTTAAGTGATCATTCTGAACAAATTTAAACTACAATGAGCCGGATGAGGATTTGCCACAAGTTTAGTGACTAGAAATGTTAATGATCCAACATTAGAAATTAGAAATTGAACTACATCTTCTAGTTAGAAAAGAACGTGTAAACATACATTAGATGAATAACCAAAGTTACTGAACTTAGAAAGAAAGCTAAACAAATCACACAAACAAACTATGCATTAGAAGAAACAAAAAGAAAAGACAATTATAGTCGAGGCTGATTTTTATGGACACAATTAGACATTTCCAGCACTCACGTTGAAAAATGAATTCATTTAGATATGCGAAATTAAAATTTTCATCCATGAAGATTTATCAATTTCACTCCTGCGCTATCAATTTGAACATAGGAAGTTGACATTTTGTCGTCAATTTGAGTATTCAGATTAAGGAAGCATAAATGAGAGTCGGATTGACTATATAGTCTGAGTAAAAAGCATTTAGAACTTATGATAGGAGATAGAAGTGAATAATGTTTTCAGAAAAATTTTCAAACAGTGCCTTTTTGTATAATTTCTAGCACTTCCAGGCCCCATAAACCATTGGATGGCCGTGTTTTCTGTTATATGGTATAATATATATAAGATTATCTGTGAGTGATTTTAAGAGTTCCATTCGAAAATTAGAATAATTCGTAAAAAAATCTCAACTTTGATGACTGAGGATATATCTAAGAAAAAAAATTAAAAATCTTCAGCACCTCTCCTAAACGCAGTGAATATAGCTTGAAGCCTTGAATCCAGGAGCAGCAGCAGTTTAGATAACCTTATATTTATTTTCAAACCAATGTAAACTAATAAATTACAAAAAGAAGCAAACAAACCCAACATTTTCGTTCAACCATATTTATATAAACCTATGCACCATCCAGCTAGATTTTTTAAATTAAAGAGCCAACAAATTCAATAAGATTAGCCAAATTGGAGTTAACATCCATGATAAAAACATAAAACAAAATTCATAAATAAGAAGAAACTCACGTGAGAGGATCAGAGAGGATGGTCCTCAATGACTCCTGGGATTCACTTGAATAACAACTCTCCTTTCTCTTGCTATTCCCACACCCATTCTCCACCGTCATGATATCCTTTTGCCCAGATGACAAGCTCAGCCCCTCAGCCCCGTGCAAGTAATGTGCGTAATAGACTTCTTCTCCTATATTCCTTGCTTCACTACTATTGTTATTATCATTACTGCCCCCATTTCGAATTTGGACCGAGTTACCTTCTTTGATCACTATAATTGTAAAAAAAAATAAAAATAAAAATAAATTAACAGCAAGACCAGAAAAATCATGTGTATAAGGATATCTAAGAAAAATATTAAACATCTGAAAATTCTCTTCCTTTCATTTACCTAATGCAGAAAGCTGTTTCAATTTCTGATTATTATTACTATTGCTAAATTTTTCATTAGCATCAGTATGGTTGATTTTGGCCACAGTGGCAATATTCTGGCTGTTGTCCTCATCATCATTATCATCATCGTCATCATCATCGTCATCCTCCACGTCATCGTCTTCTGATGCTTCACCACCACTGGGAGTAGCGGAGCTGCGGCTGTTGGTCCACTGGTGACGAAACTCAGTGGTATGCGTCTGAGGCTGTGCTGGAGGCGGCTGGTGACGGTGATGGTGCTGGTAGAAGTGGCGGTGGTCGAGGAAGCTGGCAGTGAGCTCTTGGGTGGAAGATTTCGGGCCAGGGTCACCGGCAGCGGCGGAACGGCGGTGGGGCGTTTGTGAGCTACAGGCGAATTCTGGATAAACAAGCTGCGGATGAGGGTGAGTGTGAGGGTGCGGGTGCGAGATAAGCCCATTGTGCATTTGTTGGGATGGTACCATGCCCAATTTTTCAGAAGCCATTAGGGTTAAAAAAAAAAAATCGAAATCAACAAAACCCTAATTAAAGATTGGATTTTTTGGGAGACAGATTCTTGAATGGAATTGGTATATAGGGTTAGTTCACGGAGGAGATGAAGGCTTATGAAGTGGAAACGACGTCGACGAGCAGGTAACGGCGGGTGATGTCATGGCGGGGTGGAGGCGAAAAGTGGAAGGCAAATGATGGTAAGAAAAGACAAAACAAAAGCGCAAAGGTCAACTGCACCGATGGAACAAAACTTAAAAAAATAGAAGGAATACTTTAAAGCCTGAGCGATTTTGAGAATATTTTTTTTTTATTGTTAAGAGAAAAGTGAAATTTATTTGTGAAGGAATAAATCAAATATGAAGGTTAAAATAGTAAAATAATTATCAAAACATCAATTTTTTAAGAAAAAAATCACTTTTAAACAGGCTCGTATATTGAAATTTAGCCTGTAGAGATTAAAAGTTAAACTAAAATTATTAATTTAATCATAGTTATTATGAATTCATAACTTTTTAATTATACATTTCATCATTTTTTTATTAAATATACTAAAAACTTAATTAATTACCAACCAAACAGGGACATAATATTTTTTTAAAAAGGGGTTATTCAAATTCTTAATTCTTTGCCCTTAAGAATTAAAATTCTATATTTACTTGCAAATTATAAAATAAAAAAGGAATTTAATGTGAACGCAAATATTTCAACTCAAACATGGATGGCTATTGAACGATTATTGTTTTACAACTCAAATAGATCTTTACTAAAAAAAATGAAAAAATTGTGAGTCTAAAAAAAATAAAAAGAACAATTCCCTTAGAAAAAAGTTAAATTAGATGGTTTAATTCCATAACCTAAAAATTCTGGATGGTCTAAAAACAAGTTAATAGTTTTTAAGAACATCTTCAAGAGATTTTTTAAGCATGAGATACTCTTTATTTTAAAGAGTCAATCCTTAAAATTATGTTTCGAGAGAGTCTTCAAATCAATATTTTTAATTTGAATAACTAGCAAAAAAACATTCTTATCATTTGTAGTTATGTACTCATTGTGAAAATGATTCATATTGTTTCAAACTTCATTTACACCCCTATTTCTTACGAAATTGGCCTTTTTCGTTATATTCCATTAAATATGTGTAATTCGGAGCAAAATATTCTTATCGTTTGTTTTCATTGTGCAAATAATCCCTATCATGTCAATTTTGATATTTGGACACTCAGATCGACATTTCTTTGCTTAACATGTCATTATCATTCATTTTCTCCATTATAATATTACAAAATGACTAATTTATCATCATCTTTAAATAAACAAATATAGAAAAATTGCATTTAGAGTCTCATTTTTCAAAAAGTACAAACGCGTCTCACATAAATTAATCTAAAATATCCTAATTAAAAAAAAAAATTTATCGTTCCAATTAACCCACATACCCCTATGTCCATCCCCTACACTCCACCACCACCACAAAATTAATTAAAGAGATAATTAAAAGTATAATAAATGTAAAAATAAATTTTATATATATATATATATATAAAACAAAACAATGCATATTCCTCATCAATTTTTTTTTTTTTTTTTATACTTTTAATTCTCATTTTTAGTTATTTTGGTGGTGGTGGATAGGCGTATGGATAGGTGGATTAATTTAAAAAATAAAATATTTTTCTTTTATTAGAATGTTTTAAAGTGTATTAAACGAGAATCGTTTGTAATTTTTGAAAAATTAGAAACTCTAGATACATTTTTTTAATATTATTTTTTTCTATTTATTTATTTAAAGAAGATAATAAATTAGTCATTTTATAATGTTATAGTGGAAAATAAGGACATTTTCAGCAAAAATATGTCAATCTGACTATCAAATGTCAAAATTGAAATTATAGGGACTATTTGTGCAATTAAATCAAACGAGGAGGAACGTTTTGCATCAAATTACATATTTAGCCACTGTTTGAGCCCCATTACATTAAATTCTATTACATTTCATTTTTCTCTCTCCTATTTTCAACCACACAATCTTCCATAAAATAATATTACGCGTAAATCGAAAACTTTTCATTCTTTTTCAACCACTCATTTTTCAAAAAAATACTATTCCCCCATTAATTTTTCTACGTAATGAGGATCAAACAGGGGCTTAACTAGATGATTTAACTGAATATAACAAAAATGACCAATTCTAAAAGAAAGTTTGAAATGAAAGTGTAAATGGCAAATTTGAAACGGTAGAGACCATTTTTGCAATGAGTACAAATGACAGGAATTTTTTTGCTAGTTACCCTTTTAATTTAGAGAGCAAGTTTGGCTCTCCAAATCAATGTATTTCAATTTTCAATGTTATAATAAATATTTTTTGGAAGTAATCAAATTAAGTGTTAAATAAAAAAAGATTGTTGTAGTACTTTAAAATTTTAACTCTCTTTATTTATAAAAGCTCTCCAAATAATAGAAAATGCTCCTTAAAAATAGAGAGTCTTTTGAAAATGCTCACACAAGCTGAAGGGTTATCTTGATTTGTGAATCTACTATGATTTTTGAAGGAGCTAATATATGCTTTTGTTTGAGCTCTGCACTGATTTTCAATTACACATTCTCAAGTAAAATATTTTTAAACATAAAATATTTTTAAACGTAAATTCAAAATTTTCTTTATTTTTTAACCATACATTCTTGAAAAAATAACTATTATAAAACATGTTTTCCTCAAAAATTGGAGTTCAAACATAATTTTTTCACATTAATTTGAATCGATTGGAAAAGTTGGTCCTCAGCATTAGAAACTTATGTATCAGTAACCGCTCCAATGTCGTATGACTTGAAGCTCGGCAATCCATTGGATGTGTTTTTTTTTTTTTATCCTTCTAGTTTTCGACTACTTCTTGAATAGTCGTAGCTCAAGTTGTGCTGTTTGGAAATTGGAATGAATTTCAATGTTTCAAATTAGACATGGGTTGCTATAATTTTTAATATGATTAATCAAGAATGTCTTGATGGTGGAGTGACCTTTGTTTTACAAGTTAACTTGTTAAAAAAATGAATATACTATTTATCTCTATGAAAGATGACTTGCTAAATAAAGGAATAACACTTTTTATCTCCGGTCTAATGCGGCATGTCAAACGTACCTCTAAAAATCTAAATGATCATTGATTGACATAGCATAGGGATGAGTGTCACCTTATCTAATAAAATTGAAATCAAATTTAGATATTGTGTTTCTCACAACCACCTGGACAGATGATCATCTAAATCTAGAATATCGAATAGAATAATGTTATTTATCTCCATCCGAGATGATTACTCGTGTATCTGGCATGAACCATGAAATGATAAGGTCAATTAATGTATGATTATGAAACCCAACATAATTTAAATATTATTAATTGTCTGGTATGACCTTGGTAAACTGCAACACCTTACTCATAACTTAGGATGCACCTTCAAATTCTTGGAATCAAGGGAATTAATTAGTCATTTTGCACGATTTTTTTCCTATTGATTTGTCTTGATCGACATCAATCTAATGCATATTGTCTTGATTTATTCCAAATTCTAGCCCAGAATAATCGAAATTTCAAGACAAAAATCTCAAAACCTATAGCAACTTATTAATTATCTCGTGGTTGAGTGCTGGTTTAATTGTCTATCATGCAAATTGAAGAATTCTTCTATAAATGTCCCAATTAGAACAGCCAATTTGAATTCTGAGTCCTATGCTGAAGGCAGAGACATGCAAAATACACTTTGTGTTACCTTTGTTGTTTAAATGGTAAATTCACACATGTAGCATTTTTATTTTATTTTTTAATTTCACCTTTGAATTATTTGATGGCAAAATGCAATAATGCTATTTGGGATGGCTCTCCATAATGGAGACTTTGGCCTGCTGCAAAATGGGGAATGGGCCAACAACTTGAAACGGTTCAGTTAAACTCCATTTCTCCATTGAATATGGAAGCAGAAGAAGGTTCGGGTTGGACCAGACTCGGGATGAAGTAAAAGCTTTTGGCCGTGGACATGATTCCAAAGAACTGTTTAGTTAATAATCATTGATGGAAAAAATGTGAGGGTTGAGCTATCTTTGCTGGTATACTCTCATTGGGCATGTTTGACATATTTCAAAGAGGAGGAAATGCAAATAAATAACAAATCCAATTAATTAATTTATTCAACGATTGTTAAATTAACCAATTAGCAATTTGCAATCTTCCAATTCTCTTTTGTGTGTGACCCATTAGGTTCCCGACCACGATGCCTAACGACGTGAAATATTATTTTGATCTAATCAAAATTGATAAATTAA
>NC_036247.1:3309298-3329888 GCF_002742605.1 Olea europaea var. sylvestris
TATAATCCCTTCGTCAGTATGATCCGATCAATTACGAGATATGGAGTTGTGTCAATCTCGATCATCGATCATATCTTTCACTCCACTATTAAGTCAATATAAATCGAAAACTCCTTTTCGACTTATGAGAACACCTTGGCCAAGGATTTGATCATTGACTTAATTGGATGAAACGCAGATCATAATCTCCTACTATCTAAGAGTGACGAATCCTTTATTGATCAATCACAACCTTCATACGATTCTTGACGTACCCGAACGATGTCGTATTAGCGGCCCTTTTCAGAGCAACATCCAACACCGCCAAAGTATGACTGTCCTCATATAAGGTACCATGACGACCTCAAGTCAAAGGACCAATTTCACTACCGAACGTTAGAGATTAACCACCGACACTCAGATAGTTATCCATGTGGAATCTCTCGACGGGTCTCCAATGTTTCATTCTATAACAAACATCCACGTGTTCATTCAAGTGTCACCACACTTTAACTTGTGAGATCAGCTACTTACTTCACAAGTAAGAAATGCCATACGTGATGGTCTATCCGTAATAACGATATCCGTATCTCGTTATTACTTACGACCACGGATGATTTAAGATTCAATCAGATGTAATTTGTATCTCACAATCACAACTCCTTGTGATTAACAAATTACAAATATTTGAATCTACGGACTCTATTATTTATTTAATTGTCTATTAATTAAATAATAGATCTGCCATTTAATTGCATTAATTAATTATATATAAAAGTATTTATGTCCAAAGTTGATTGGACCTAGGGCATAATACTTACACCAACAACTTGAAAAGGTTCAGTTAAACTCCATTTCTTCATTGAATATAGAAACAGAAGGAGGATCGGGTTGGACCAGACTCGGGATGACGTTAAAGCTTTTGGCCGTGGACATGATTCCAAAGAACTGTTTAGTTAATAATCGTTGATGGAAAAAATGTGAGCGTTGAGCTATCTTTGCTGGTATACTCTCATTGGGCATGTTTGACATATTTCAAAGACAGGAAATGCAAAAATTAAATGAGTGGAGCGACTCGAAGAAAAATGAGGCTTACTAGGTTAAAATGACACTCGGCCAATTTCAAGATCATAAGATCTTCAAACTCTCTATGTTCATTCACTCAAAGTGGTACCTTTTATGTGTTTGGTGATAAGTATTCACAAATTTATTAGTCGAGTTCAACAAACTGAACTTGCATATCATACTACATTAATTTATGAATGTCATTTTTAGTCACTTATGATTCTATTTTTGCACATAATCAAATGAGTATATGTTCGAAGTGGTGCACCTCCACCACGCCAATCCAACATTATGGGCTCTCAAGAATCAAGATCCCCACTACTATGTGTTGAGTGAAATTTTGTAAAGATGACTGCTTCTCTCAATAAAGCAAACATACAGATAAAATGTTTTTCGTGGATTGTGATTTACAAATCATCTTTGTTACTTTCTCTTACTTTCAAGATTTTTTAGTTTTCTTTATCATTCCAAGGTTTCATTAATGCCTTTTTTTATTAACATTTTGTCTCTCTAATGCAGCCTTTTGTATATTTAATTTCCATCATGTTGCTCGATTTTTATATGGAATTCAAATTAGAATCACGATGAGAAAGGTTGTTGTAAGTTGAAAATTATCATAAAATTCTATCACATCTTATGATCGTGAATCTTTATGGCTGCTAAGGGTTCATTCTTTAACAATGATATGTAGTTAGTGACGAAAAATTACTTATACCGTCGACCTTAAATTTATTGTGAATTCCTTGAGAAAATTTTTGGATGATCTCAAAAATATTTCTCCCCCCTAATATCACAAATGAAATTAGTTGATTTTGTGCTAAAAACTAGGTGTTTAATGCTGTTCAGATTTTCAAATGCACTTTAAAGAATTATGATAGCTCCATGTGATGGTAGACATTGAAAAGTGGTTTGTCTTGGTCCCAACATCGTCTTATTTATTAGAATTTTGGCTTAACTGCAGTAGGGTTAGGTTAGTGACAACTCATTTTGCTTAGCCATGCGCATGGCTTAATGATGAAGATAATGATGAAAAATAATATCAAAAAAATGATAAACACCACACCAATCATACCAAGAAAGCATTAACAAAGAATTTGAGCTTCAATGGTGAATTACACCATTTTTTATACGTAACACTGAATAACATTAAACATAAATGAGATAACATATGAGATTTGTGCAAAATATCTGTCAAGGGAGACGACGTAAAGATATGAATACAACAATCAAGAAAAGGACACAGAGAAGAAGAAACCATGTGAACTTGACCTCATCAGAGGTAAATCTCAGTGAAACAAGTTAAAGATTCAAAAAATGCATTTAAAGAATAATATAATTTCAAGCTAAAGACATGGGAGGCCTAATAATAATTAGAGAGACGTCATCTTATTCCACATTATTCAATTCCGTTCTTCTGACTGTTTTTCTTACTTCATTGTGGCTTTCTCTTTGTGTTTGGAAGACATTTTTATTTAAAAACGCATTTTTGAATAGTAAATTGATATAAAATGTGTGATTGAAAAATAAGAAAAAATTTCTGATTTACGTGTAATATTATTTTAATAAAGAATGTGTAGTTACAAAAAAGAAAGAGAGAAAAATACATTTTAAAAAAAATGGATACCAAATGGAGCCTTAGTTTCTGCTTTCACTTTCTGCTCTAAAGTATACGCATCACCACTTAGATTATTTGCTTGGCAGTGGTGGCTAAGAATCTTGAAAACCCTCAGAAAATCAATTTACTTTTGATTTGCCTAGATGTGTTATGATCTGTAACAGTGGTGCATGCTCAAGTGGGAAAGCCCTTCTGTGATTGGACTACTCTTAAATTCAAGATTTGCCCTTTGCCAGGCGGGCTTTTCATCTTTCAGTAAACAGTAAACACCAAATGGAATGGTGAAGAATGTTTCACAATAGATCTAGCAACCAACCGCACAGAAGCTATTATTCATACAATGAAGAAGAAAAAAAAAGGAGAGAATCATCATAAGTTAAATGGCTTGTTAGACCAACATGAAGCGAAATTGAAAGGATAACAGTAAGTGATAATATCCAACAAGGTCCCAAATTAGAACCCGGAGAAAAGGAATCCGGTAAACGATTGAGACTTGGAGAAGGAACTAAAACATGGAACTAGAGTTCAAAAATTTACGAAAACAACATAAGCAAAAGAATTATAGAAATAACTGAATTCTCCATTTTAAATGAACCAAACCGGATTCTTCTTCGCCGGATAAGCCAATGTGAATTCATCAACTCCGGACATCTACGAGTTAGTTGAAGTCATCCTGACTCGTCCTGACCTTCCGAAGGGCATCTAATTAGCTCCAATATGTTAACCACTTCGGCCATGACTGGCCTGTTTGAAGGCACTTGCGATGTGCAGATTAATCCTAACTTCATCACTGGAATTGCCTCCTCAGCCGGAAACTTCCCTTGCAGCCTAGCATCAACACAATCCTCTACCTTGCCATCTTCCAGTGCTCCTCTGACCATGTCACAAAGCACTACTACATCATCCTCCATGTACTCAACAGGTCTCTTCCCAGTAACTATCTCAAGAGCCAAAACCCCAAAACCGTACACATCACATTTCTCTGTTATCTTAACAGTTCTGCATGCAAATTCAGGTGCCATATAACCGAGGGCACTCTGAATCTTGCTGCTCAAAACATAACGATCCAACATCGGTAACAACCTGGCTAAACCATAATCCGCAATCTTAGGTTCACCAGAGCTGTCAATCAAGATGTTGCTTGATTTTAAGTTGTAGTGGATTATGTTCATTTGGTGCAAATGAGCCAAGCCTTTAGCTGCACCCAGAATAATATTGAACCTCTCGTTCCAATGGAGAGTTTTCCCACCGGATCCTTCATGGAGGTGCTTGTACAAATCTCCACCAGAGACAAATTCATATATAAGAAGCTGTAGTGATGGAGTCCAGTAATAACCTTCAAGTGCCACAAGATTAGCATGACAGACTTTCCCTAAGTTTTTAACTTCCCTTTCAAAATCTTCTTGGGACTTGACAAGACTTGAAACAGTGAGTTTCTTAATGGCAACAGAACGTCCATCTTTAAGCATAGTCTGGTAGACAGCTCCGAATCCTCCACGCCCAAGTTCACAATCCTTGTTAAGAAGAGCATGTGCCCCAGTACTAAAGTCAGGATCGCCTGAAAACATGACAAGCTTCCCAGAATTGCCATCTGTGGTAGGTGACTGGCTAAAGTCGTCGCCACCAGAAAAGGTAAGGGCTGCTGCCGAGCGAGATGTGGAGGCACGTACATGAAGATTAAGCACGGTGATTGCAATGACACCAATGAAAATCGAAGCAGCTGCACCAATTGCAATGAGGGCGGAAATGCTTAGGATTTTCTTTCCACGATGAAAGCTTTGGGAGATTGTACCCGGAGTGGCATCCGTTGAGTTGGGATTTAGCACAATTGGCTTTGGAAGGACTGTAGGGCAACTTCTGTTGACTGGTGCCCCACAAAGGGATGGATTTTCAGAGACTGAAGAGGGAGCTATGGTGTTAAAAAAGCCACCAGCAGGTAATTCACCATTTAGCTGGTTGTGTGAAATGTTAAACGACTGCAGGTCACCATTTTTTATACGTAACACTGAATAACATTAAACATAAATGAGATAACATATGAGATTTGTGCAAAATATTTGTCAAGGGAGACGACGTAAAGATATGAATACAACAATCAAGAAAAGGACACAGAGAAGAAGAAACCATGTGAACTTGACCTCTTCAGTGGTAAATCTCAGTGAAACAAGTTAAAGATTCAAAAGATGCATTTAAAGAATAATATAATTTCAAGCTAAAGACATGGGAGGCCTAATTAATAATTAGAGAGACATCATCTTATTCCGCATTATTCAATTCCGTTCTTCTGACTGTTTTTCTTACTTTATTGTGGCTTTCTCTATTCCCTTTAGTTTCTGCTTTCACTTTCTGCTCTAAAGTATATGCATCACCACTTAGATTATTTGCTTGGCAATGGCGGCCAAGAATCTTGAAAACCCTCAGAAAATCAATTTACTTTTGATCTGCCTAGATGTGTTATGATCTGTAACAGTGGTGCATGCTCAAGTGGGAGAGCCCTTCTGTGATTGGACTATTCTTAAATTCAAGATTTGCCCTTTGCCAGGCGGGCTTTTCATCTTTCAGTAAACAGTAAACACCAAATGGAATGGTGAAGAATGTTTCACAATAGATCTAGCAACCAACCGCACAGACGCTATTATTCATACAATGAAGAAGAAAAAAAAAAGAGAGAATCATCTTAAGTTAAATGGCTTGTTAGACCAACATGAAGCGAAATTGAAAGGATAACAGTAAGTGATAATATCCAACAGGGTCCCAAATTAGAACCCGGAGAAAAGGAATCCGGTAAACGATTGAGACTTGGAGAAGGAACTAAAACATGGAACTAGAGTTCAAAAATTTACGAAAACAACATAAGCAAAAGAATTATAGAAATAACTGAATTCTCCATTTTAAATGAACCAAACCGGATTCTTCTTCGCCGGATAAGCCAATGTGAATTCATCAACTCCGGACATCTACGAGTTAGTTGAAGTCATCCTGACTCGTCCTGACCTTCCGAAGGGCATCTAATTAGCTCCAATATGTTAACCACTTCGGCCATGACTGGCCTGTTTGAAGGCACTTGCGATGTGCAGATTAATCCTAACTTCATCACTGGAATTGCCTCCTCGGCCGGAAACTTCCCTTGCAGCCTAGCATCAACACAATCCTCTACCTTGCCATCTTCCAGTGCTCCTCTGACCATGTCACAAAGCACTACTACATCATCCTCCATGTACTCAACAGGTCTCTTCCCAGTAACTATCTCAAGAGCCAAAACCCCAAAACCGTACACATCACATTTCTCTGTTATCTTAACAGTTCTGCATGCAAATTCAGGTGCCATATAACCGAGGGCACTCTGAATCTTGCTGCTCAAAACATAACGATCCAACATCGGTAACAACCTGGCTAAACCATAATCCGCAATCTTAGGTTCACCAGAGCTGTCAATCAAGATGTTGCTTGATTTTAAGTTGTAGTGGATTATGTTCATTTGGTGCAAATGAGCCAAGCCTTTAGCTGCACCCAGAATAATATTGAACCTTTCGTTCCAATGGAGAGTTTTCCCAGCAGATCTTTCATGGAGGTGCTTGTACAAATCTCCACCAGAGACAAATTCATATATAAGAAGCTGTAGTGATGGAGTCCAGTAATAACCTTCAAGTGCCACAAGATTAGCATGACAGACTTTCCCTAAGTTTTTAACTTCCCTTTCAAAATCTTCTTGGGACTTGACAAGACTTGAAACAGTGAGTTTCTTAATGGCAACAGAACGTCCATCTTTAAGCATAGTCTGGTAGACAGCTCCGAATCCTCCACGCCCAAGTTCACAATCCTTGTTAAGAAGAGCATGTGCCCCAGTGCTAAAGTCAGGATCGCCTGAAAACATGACAAGCTTCCCAGAATTGCCATCTGTGGTAGGTGACTGGCTAAAGTCGTCGCCACCAGAAAAGGTAAGGGCTGCTGCCGAGCGAGATGTGGAGGCACGTACACGAAGATTAAGCACGGTGATTGCAATGACACCAATGAAAATCGAAGCAGCTGCACCAATTGCAATGAGGGCGGAAATGCTTAGGATTTTCTTTCCACGATGAAAGCTTTGGGAGATTGTACCCGGAGTGGCATCCGTTGAGTTGGGATTTAGCACAATTGGCTTTGGAAGGACTGTAGGGCAACTTCTGTTGACTGGTGCCCCACAAAGGGATGGATTTTCAGAGACGGAAGAGGGAGCTATGGTGTTAAAAAAGCCACCAGCAGGTAATTCACCATTTAGCTGGTTGTGTGAAATGTTAAACGACTGCAGGTGGACAAGATTTACCAATTGCTTTGGTAGAGTTCCTGTAAGCTGGTTAAAAGAAAAGTCGACAATCTGAATGTTGGCAAGTTTTGAAAGGGATGTAGGAATGGAGCCACTTATTTCATTGTGTGCTAGAGACCTGACAAATTCAGAAAAAACCAAAAAGAGCTCAGTTGGAATGGCAGTGCAAAATAAGGGGTAGCCCAAAATTATAGACTAATCAACTGTTCAGAAAGAGTATTTTGATGCAGTTGTTTTCTTCTGTGGAAAACCACCTGTTATCCAAATTACATAATAGATTACAAATAAAAATTGACCCATCAAAAACTCAAGGCACTTAATTTTACAGGAATCGACATGAATCAAAACCAACCAGTCAGAATATCTTCTAAATTAAGAAATTCATTAAGCAATTAAAAATTTCACAAGAGGGTGACTAAGAACCTTAACCAATTTGAGGCAAATGATGCAACTAACTTGGAAACCAATCTCGACTACAAGGTCAAATTGCTCCGAGCATAAAATTCAAACTTCACACTTGTTCTCTCAGAATCCTCTGGAACCATTTCACAGGTTGCATATTTATGTCACATAAAATTGGTAAAAGTAAAAACGCACAAAGGAAGCAATAACAAGGTCAGAGACTAGCGGGTATAACTTACAAGGAAATCAGCGAAGAGCAGTTCCCAATTGAGGAAGGAATTTTGCCTCTCAATAAGTTTTTCTCTAGTATCAATTCTTCAAGTGATGTAGCACTTCCAATTTCCAAAGGGATACTGTCACTTAACTGATTTTTGCTCAAATCCAGGATTTCCAAAGTCTTCAATTGTCCGATGCTTGCAGGAATGCTGCCTGCAAGTGAGTTTCTTGACATATTCAATAACTGCAAACCACTAAAGTCCCCAACAGCTGGTGGAATTTCACCAGACAACTTATTCTGGGACACATCCAAAATCACAACCTTTCTACGAGAATTTTCGGTCGATGAAGCAAGAAATCCGTCCATGCTCCCACTTAAACTATTATCTGAAAACAGAACTTGATGTAAACCTAGTTTCAATATCCAAGAAGGAAGATTCCCAATCAAGGAATTATGGCTAATATCCAAAACCAGAAGGTTTAAGCAATTACTCATGGACTCAGGCACGCTTCCAGTGAATCCATTCTTGGACACATTTAGAACCTTCAATGACTGAAGCTTCCCTATAGCATCTGGAATTTGGCCACTGAAGTTATTTTCAGAAAGCTCCAAGGTCTCAAGGCTTCTCATTTCTCCAATCCATTCAGGCAGCTCCCCGGTAAATCCATTTTTACGCAAAACCAGGTCATTACACAAGACAAGCTTGTGCATTGTGCTTGGAAGCCCTTCAGAAAGAGAGTTTTCGCTCAAATCAACAGACCTTAACAATAAACAATCCCCAATTCCATCAGGAACACCACCAGTAAATTGATTATTCCTCAAACTTATGCCCCTCAAATTGCTCAAGCCATCAATGCCCTTCGGAATCTCGCCCTCCAATAAATTATCAGACAAATCAAGCAAACTAAGCCCCTGCAAAGACCAAAGCGCCGAAGGCAACACTCCTGAAAACTGATTGCCTGAAAAGTTCAGCGAAGCAAGGGTTGAGCAAGAGCCCAAACTCTCAGGAATTTGCCCCAAAAACTTGTTTTTAGCCAAAGAAATTGATCTTAAAGACCCACATTGCCTAAAGAAATCACTCTCGATTGGGCTGGAAAAGCTATTCTCACTCAAGTCCAGGACCCTTAAATTAGAAAGCTGGGAAAAACTGAGGTTTATGGATCCTGTAAGATTGTTTCTTACAAGTGATAGCTTTCGAAGAAATTGCAGTTGAAGGAGGCCTCTGCCTAATTTCCCTGAAAGCCCAAAGCCATCAAGGACGAGGTCAGAAACTCTATTGGATCTAGGATTGCATTTTACCCCAACCCAATTATTACAAGGGCTATCATCATCTTCATTCCAAGAACTTAATTTCCCTTCTGGATCCCGAATGTCAGACTTGAACACAACCAAGCCCAGAACATCATCATTTAAAGAAGGGCTCAAAGATTTCACCCAACTTGGCGAGGATAAACAAATGAAAAACAGAATGCAGACTAGAATTCTTCTCATTTTCAAGAGAGAATAGAAGAATGCATACAAAATTTAAGGCATTGTCTAGTTCAATGAATCTCAAGACACAAATTTTTCTTGTTTTGGGAAATGAAATGACGGATCGTCGACCACTTTCAAAATCTCAACGAAACGCTACTGCATAAAAAAAATTGATGGAAAAAAAATGTAGACCCATATACATACAAATAAGTGACGTATATCAGTCTTTTACTCCTTAACGGCTGGAAATTACAATCAACATAGAAGAATGAAGAACCCCTAAAAATAAAAGACAAAACCCGTAAAGAAACCAATCAAACAGCCACATTTAGCAAGAAAACACTCAAAAACAAGAGCTAATCCTTCTCAACCGGAACAGTCAAGAAAAACAAAGAAAAGAAAGGAAAAGTGGGGGGACAAAGTAAGTGATATAAAAGAGAATCGTTGCTTTAGACTTGAAGTAAAATAACAAGAATGAGTAAAAAGGATTTTTCGATTTGAGAGTGAAAATGTGAGCTCAAGAGTGAAAAGCTTCACTGGAACAATCTTCCGTAGAAGAGCCTCAGGCTGAGTTAAATCCCACCGGGAAGTAAGCTGGAAAAGTGAAACCGCCGGCGACGAGGGCTCTGTCTTTTTCTTTTTGTGTCCGAGCAAGGGTGACTTTTTATTAACGGCAAAAAGAAAAAGGAGAGATGGTAGTGGTTGGTACGCTTTTATTACGTCTGACACGTGGCGGCATCCAATTCAGTTTTACAAGGTCCTCATATGGGCCCAGGATAGCCCATTGCTTCCAGCACAATTCCTCCTGTTTGGCTGAAAATTACCTTTAAGCCTTCGTTTGATTCTAATTTTTTCTTCCAGCCAAAAAAAAAACAATTTTTTTTTTTAAAGAAAAACAAATTTGAAGAACAAAATTTAGATAGCCAGCTAAACTTCGAAAAAGGGGATTGGTGATCAATTTCATTCCAACTTTATAAAAATATGGTGTCTTTGACGGAGTTTTTCGTGTCCTACCCTTGCTTACAAACCTTGAAATGAGATACTTATGAAGGTTACATAAATATAGAAAATAAAGTAGGTGAGAATTGTGTATTAGTGAATGGTTATGATCGATTGCAAACTAAGAGGCATTGTCGTGTCATTAAAATTTTAGAATTTGGGTGTTGCTGTACTAAATTTTATTCACTAAGAGTGTGTTTGATTGACATGGAAAATATTACCTAGAAAAGAAAATATTTTTCATCTTTTGTGGAAAATAAAAACCACCTCTACCCAAGGAAAATATTTTCCATGGAAAAAAATAGCAATCAAACACTCCAAGTGAAAATTTGGATGGAAAATTTATATTTTCCATGGAAAATAAATGTAATCAAACACACCATAAATTTTAGAATTTGGGTGTTGCTGTACTAAATTTTATTCACTAGTGGCTCTTGAGCACTCTAATTTGTCTTGGTACTTTATTGAGTTGAACATGTTTTCTTGGAGTCGATTGGGCGACCCTAATGCAAAATTTAGCAATTAATGAAACATATAAAATGAAAAAAAGAATAATGTTATTCACAATTGCAAATAACCACCTATCATGTGTATGTCAAATAGATTGGTTATCATAATGAACGGCTACGAATAGTGTTATTGTGAAAAAGAATCTACATAAAATGAAATTACTTTTGAGAATTTGATTAGAGTAATAAAGGGGAAGATTTCGGACAGAATGCACCAGAAAAAGAGAATAGATATAAAGAAAGTTTGGTGGAAGAATGAGATTGGTGGGTGGGCAATAAATAAAGTTTTACAGAGGCAGAACTTCACTTCTGTCTTTTATCTTTCATCCCTTTTTTTTTTTTTTTTTTTTTTATCGGAGGTGTCCCAGCTTACGCCAGACTATATCCTCGTCCCTGAACCTCCGACCCCTCAACTGCTCAGGGAGGTAAATCGCAGGTTGTGCCCTTATTGGTTCCCAGGTTCTCACATGACTTTTACTCCTTCTCCAGAGGGAGCCTCCTCCATGGTTATTACATCACCAAACTGCTCCAATCTTTCCTCTGGTTATTACATCACTTGGCTGCTCCAACCAGAAATGGAACTCTCCACGCTTGGTTCCAGAGCCTCCCAATGTGACTGTTCCGCCAACTTGGATGTGTCCTGGGGCATCTTTCATCTGCTTTAATTTCATTGACAGAGGTCCCTCAAACTTTTGTCTCCAAAATTCAAATTCCCGTGATTACCCAAGATTTTTCCAATTGTAACTAGATGAAATTTCTAAATTAGGTAGCGATAGTCCGCGTCACAACGTCTCGCCCCATAGTCGGCTGACGCATTGGTCAATGACAATAGCCATTAGTTTAAGTAAAAATTTGAACCTTTAGCTTGACCCATCTGGTAAGATAGATTGGACAAATAACGTAACTTTTTTTTTTATAATATAACAAAAAATTAAAAAATAATAAGCTTTTGAGGAAATTAGGCCTTTGACGGCATAAGGTCTAGCACAATGCCACAATAAAAACACAGGCTTTGTGGAACTTTAGCCCTTTTTTTATCTTCATTTTGGAGGAAATAATGCATTTTAAATAGTAAATTGATGAAAAATGCATAATTAAAAATTAAAGAAAAGTTTTGAATTTACGTGTAATATTATTTTATTAAAAAATGTGTGGTTGAAAATAAGTTTCGAAAAAATGAATCTTTGAAAGAATAAAAATCAAACAAGGGCTTAATGAATTAACAAAGTTATTTTTAGGGCTGCACAAAAAATCATGAAATCGCAAATCGAATCAAAATTTTTGAGTTGAAACCGTCGATTTGGGTCCACGTGGACCCGTGGTTTCTTTTTCCTCAAAAGAATCGAACCAAACCGTTTTTAAATTTTTTAATTAAAACATTAAGTTTATTAACTTAAAAATTTTACAGTTTTCGCTTTCAAAAAAAAAAAATATATCAATTTAGCAATACAAATTATAATCAGCCTATTGAAATAATTATAGAAAGTAAATTAGATTCATCACTACTAACTTATGATTTAACAAGTTCACAACACATGTTCTCACCAAATTTCTAAACTAAACTAAAATCATTCCAAAATAATATGAAATGAAAAAAAGAACATATATTTTCAACCATCCAAATTATAATTCAACAAAATTACATTAGTAAATCACGTCCAAAGTTTTAAAAGCTCTAATATAAACTCTCATTTTTCTAACATTTGACAATTGTTTGCCAATGCTGAACGAATCACCAATCGCTTTAGCCTGTTAGTCTACTAATTTCTACTTGAATCGCTTCTTTCTTTCTTCTCTTTCGCTAAGTCTCAAATTATTATTCACGTCATTTTTTCATTGTTTTTTCTTTTATTTGTTTTTTTAACTTATTATACACTCGTAAGTTGTAGTTTGGATAGAAAAATTATTATTTGTGTGCTTAGATGATTGATGAACTTGTTTGTAATTTGAAAAGAACGAAGCGTATTGATTTTGTGAGAATGTTAAAGTTCCCTAACTAGTACTACTACCTTCTATTTTCATAAAGTAGTTAGAGGATAAAATTCTCCAATTCCAAATAAGTTGAAACTCTATCAATTTATGTACAGCTAAACATACCTCGTTTTGTCTTTATTTAACATCTCACTAGCAATTATAATAGCAAAATTTAACTCTACCTTTAACAACACTATGAATGTCAAACAGGAAAAGGTAAATAAGCCCCCATTTGGCTCCAATTAAATTCTAATTCATTTTTCTCCCTCCTATTTTCAATCACAAAATTTTTCATAAAATAATATTACACGTAAATCGAAAATTTTTCCTTCTCTTTCAACCACTTGTTTTTCAAAAAAAATACTATTACACTCATTTTCATTTCAAAAAATGGGGGCCAAACGTGAGCTGAAAATGAAGAAAGATGTATTTGTTTTGTTAGCATCTCTTAGCAACCAATTTTGAAATAATTTATTCATGAATTTTATCGTAAATATAAATATAATTTAATATTTAACATTATTAGTTCTCGTTTAAATTTATATTTAATTTATATTAAATACATTACTATAATGTCAGTAGGTAAATCTTGGATTAAAATTGAATCAAATCGCAAATTATTGTTTGATTTGGTTTGGTTCGAAAAATAAAATGGTTTGATTTTAAAAATTTTCAAACCTAATAAAATGATTTGAGTTGAAAATATTACACAAATCGTTCAAATTGAACAATGTCCACCCCTAATCTCATTTTTAATTTTTGGAGGATTAGAAAAATGTGAAAAACTTGTGGCTGCCACGATTCGAGCCCAGGTCTCCACGGCCACAACGTGGAATTCTAACCACTAAACTACAGTCACTTAATGGTTGATACTTTTAATTTATTATCTTTATCTCGTACAAAATTGCAGGCATCCGTATTCCAGGTCAATGGATTAAACGGAAAACCCCATTTTTAGGGTTTTAGCAAAAGGGTTAGAAAAACAAAGAAATCTTGAAGAAACCGCAACACAGCACACGATCAAAGAAGGATGAAATCAATTAGAGCCATCACTACACTTGTGCCCAGGTATTCTTCCTCAAGCCCCTTCAATTATGATACTTCCTTTTCCATTTTTTAGTGTGTATTTTTCATCAAATAACAAACCATTGCATAGGCTTCAGGTGGCACTGAAATCTGCTTCTCTCAGAAACTATGCCAGTCATGCTAACCATTTGAACAAATTGAACGCAGCTGGTCAGTATATATATCATTCGTGTTCAGGGTTGCTGTGAGATTTTTAAATGTTGATTGGATTTTAGTAATTGTAGATTTTGATTGTCGTTGCAAGGTGTTCCGGTTTTGTTTAGACTGTTGGGAAATGGACAAACTGTAAATTGTTGGTCAGAATTGAAAGTTTCTGAGATCCATGGAGCGAAATTTGTGAGTCCTAGCTATGCTAGGTCCTTGGCATCTAGGGCTTCGGAATCCACACAGAAGTCATCGGAGGTTTAATTTTGAATGATTTTCCTCTTCCAGTATTATTTAGAATTGCATTGGAAAATTGAATTTATTTATTTTTTGTACATTTGGTTGCCAACAATTTTGGGTTACATTTGCTTAAGTACTTCTAATTGCATGTTGATAGCTTAATAACCCTTGTAACGTAGAGACAATGATAAGTACTGACTGCTTTGTGTCCGCTTAACTTTGAGACTTTCTTCATTTACCTTTCATTTTTCTTTTCGGATTGAAAGTGCTAAACTACATTTTTGTGGCCCTGTATCAGTTATTCACAGCTTTCCACAGTAGAACGATAGAATTACATTGGCATAAGTAAAATTAATGATCACATTGTTTTGATATTTTCCAAGGCGTATGCCTTGAGGTATGTCTCACATGAGGCTTTCATTAAGCACCTCAAATCCTTCCCCTGAGCAACACCATCCTCACCTTTGCAACCTTGAATTGACAATTGACTACAATAGGCAGTAAAGGTCATCAATTTATGCTTCACAGTTTAGATTCCTAAACCACCTTGCACTTTTTTAGTTGTCAACTTCAGCGATTATTTTGATGCTATAGAAAAATAAAAAGGCGAGTAGCAAAATGTTATCTTGCCATCAGATTAGGAGCAATGTCTCATGTTGACTGGAAAGGAACTCTTAGTTCGATATCTTGTGCTATTTTCCTAAAATTTGGTGGCAATAGGAGTAACCTGGGCCTCTTTGTTTTGGCTTAAGAGCTCCAGTTTAGTCAACATGAAATGATATGCAAAGCCCCATCATAGGTGACTGGGAAATTTTTAGTCCCTTCTTAGGTAATCTTTAATGTAATTTGATGTAATTGTTTAAGGACATTCATGGTAGTTGCCAAGCTATTTGAGGCACATGAATTGCCAGTTGGCCCTTTATAGATCCTTAAGATAATTGCTACTGTATAATCACACCTAGTGCTAATTGCCTGGCATCACTTCTGCAAAATAAATGCTCAATGCATGCACCTCACACAACACAACCATGTGCAATCTGAGCTTGCTTTGCTTCATGCAATTCATCAAAGCAACCCAACTCCAGTAGCAATTGTCACTGAGCATGATCACGCTGCACTAGTGACCTAGACAGGATTTATATGCTGTCCTGTACGACTATGACTGATCATGTGCCTTACAACACTTAGCATTTACCAGTTGCACCTCGTGGATAATGTCCTCTTGTTCATTTTAATTGTCTGCCAAATGGTACGACTTCAACCTAGGAGTGAGTCAGAGATGAATATTTCATGAACGCTACCTTTTGTATTTAAACGAAGTTCCCTGTGTTGCCAAAAACATTATTTATGTTATGATTATAATCTGAACTTGACTTATGTTGGTGAGCAAAGATTTAAATGCTTTATTCTATCTTCACAGGCTCGAAGAGACGTATCTAAAGTGGAGGATCCATTTGATGCTCCAACATACAATATTCCTGAGAAGCCAGTTACTTTTACAGAGGGAGCTTCTTACAGTATTGTCATCCTTGCTGGGCTTGGAATTGCTGCTGCTGCAGGATATGGTGTTTTCAAGGAACTTATATTTGAACCGAAAGAGTAAGGATTTACTTCTAAGAGCTAATCATGTCATACATGATTAAACTCTTATTGATGAGGCCTCTAAAATATTCCATTTTACCGCTCTTCTGCAGATACAAAATATTTGGGAAAGCTCTGGAGAGAATTCAAAATGACAGTCAGGTTTCATCAAATATTATTTAATCTTCTCTTTATGATTTCTTGGGGATCTTTAATTTGTGATCACTGGCCTTATATTGAACATTGATCTATCATGTTGTATTTGGGCATGAAAACGGAAGGTGATATCTTGATAACAACAGTGACTTCCAGCGTCATTAACTTCATAGACATCTGAGGCTCGAGACAAAAGAAAGTTAATGGTCATTGGTCCCTACCTCTGGCATAAACCTTCTAAGTGAGAGAGTGGCTGTTTTAGGGTGAAAATTAACTACTTTTTACTTTGAAAAACTAAGAAAGATGGTTGGATTCTGTAGTAACTAGCTAGGTTTTCTTTCAGTGGGGTCATTTTGTAACTTCCCAACATGACAATTAGGGGCACTGTGCTATTGAAAGGGGTATTTATAAATCGAACTCTAAAATGGTTTTGCTTGAAAATGTTGTGGTTGTTAATTTAAGTAAAACAAAGTGTACCTATGCATGAAGCACTTGTGTCTGTAGGGTATCGGATTTGACTTGGAACGATGCTAATTTGATTTGTATGTTTCGTTATAATGCATGAAACAAAATGTATGATAAGTCAAATATCTAATCATTTGATGGGATGATTTAATTGACTTTAAAGTTTGTGATCAAATATTTCAAACTTAAAGTCATGGAACTATGGTGGCATCAAGCACAACAATCTTTCTTGGCTATGTTCCATGGAGAATAATAGAAAAGAAAAGAAAACCGTTTGAGCCAAATATAAAGTTAGTTATTGAGTACTATTATAGAGGTCTATATGTATACAAGCATGTGAAATCCATGCGTCTTGCTGCTAAACGCTTCATGGCCCAAATTTTTGTTTTATGGTGATACTCTTTCATATAATACCCCTGTTTGTTTGATAGAAATTATAATCTAAATTTTTATTAAAATCAAAGTCAACAATTAATTTTCAACCACGTATTTCATGGGGCCACAACTTTTTGACCACGCATTTCATTAACTTTTATCAAAATCTGCTAAAAATCTAAATTTAGGGGGGCGTTTGCTGATCTGATGCAAGTGCTTGATTAGCGAGGATGTTTGTTCTGGTCTTGTCCAGGATTACCTTCTCCGATGAGCTTTTCTAATCCCGTTGATCTTGAGATGGCTAAGTCCGATTCGAGGAGCTTCTCCAGTTGACACCTTTCGCCCTTCATCTCCTTCTAATCAAGCTGAGCTGCTCCGTGGGGGTCCACCTTGGGGGGTTCGGGCGTTTTCTAGGAGCAGAAGGAACCGCAAAAGTTTGTGGATCCCTGCTTGAAAACTTCTGTCACCCGGACTGAGCATATCCAAGAAAGACACAAGTGTCCCACATTCCGAAATGAAAGAAAACGGCTCTTTGGAAAACAAACCTCCCAAAAAGAAGTTTCAAATCTTGTTTTTCATTTTTGTAAAAATAGAAATGAAAAATATAGTCGTTATGGGTCCTACACAAGAGATAGAAATTCAAATTTGGTGGCTTGTTGTGATGGATAACAATCGTATTTTTCATTTTAATGGGGAAAAAATGAGTAACAAACAGGGGCTTAATCTCCACCAAACAGGGGTAAAATATTTTTTGCTGTTTGACCACTTGTATCTATTTAAGTTTTCACCTCCATTACAATATCAATAGATCAATTATGACACCTATGAGAGGGATATATGTACTAAACAATGTGAATGTGTGTTTGGGCGAATACACATATATATGCTAAATGCTAGTCATTGAGATGAAGTTAATACAGTAAATCATGCTGATGAATGTTAGCTAACTGTTGATTCTTCGGCATCCAGCCCATGTTTACCATGAAGACGGTAGAATTTCAGGTTTTAATGTCACGGGACCTGTGTGCTTCCCATGACATTTTTTGTAAATTTCATTTCTGCTGGCATAAAATGCAGTCTCTTTTGCCATTAGATGAAGAATATCTAAAAATTGAAGATAGTTTTGATGTTTGTGGGTATTGTGATTGCATTTCTTGATTGTGATAGTTTAAAAACTTTCATTGCACCAGGTTAGGGTGAGAATTGGGTCCCCTATTACTGGCTATGGCCAAGAAAGCAGGAATCGTGCTGCTCGTCAGCGAATTCCTAATCGAACATGGACTGATGAGGATGGCAATGAGCATGTTGAGGTAACTTAGGATTAATACCGCGGAATTATGCTCATTTTATCGTTAATCTCATAACCATCTGGTTTCACACGATTTCCAATGCTTGCTGAAGTAACGAATATTTCTACAAAGCCCCACCCCCACCCCAGTAGTAACTGGCGTGTAAAGGTTTGGTTTCCAAGTATTATGTACAAAGACACTTAAATGAATTAGATTTTTAGGTAAATTTCTACATTCGTGGGCCACATGGAGCTGGCAAAGTTGGTGCTGAAATGTTCAAGGATAAGGTCGATAAACAGTGGAAGTTTATCTATCTGATTGTTGAGATCAAATCCCCATCCCCAGCGCAATTTCTGCTCGAATCTTATGTCCCTGCTTGAAATTTATACGTATACAATGGAGTTGCTCCTGTCTGCTCTATGCTCACGAGGAAATGAATGCTCTAGCCTTTAGGTCCTCGTTTATTTTCTGCTTCATCTCAATGCCAGGTTAGTATGAATTGTTTAATCAATGTTTTGATGAATTGTAAACTGTAACCATAAGGGCATGTTGTACAGTTTGCTGCGGGAATAATGAGATTATCTATTCTTAACATTGTGTTTGGAGATAGTTTATGTGGCAGTATTTTGCCGTCTCTTTTCCTCCTCACGTAATGTAATGTTATGAAACTTCAAATATAATTCTGTTCTTAAAAATGATGGTGCATATTGATTGATCTTTAAAAGAATAGGATATAATTATATGAAGTAACCATGAGCATGGGCTTGCAGGGCTTCAATGCCAAACCTGACGGACCACCGTTAAAGGTGGACCAACTGGCGTTGGACAATGCCGATCCTATGCTGCTTTTTTCCTAGTTGGGTTACAACGGGCTTAGTTTGACACTGCCGCTATTCACTGCACAAAATTGCTGTGAATTAGGCAACTAGACAGTGGCGAGAATAACTGGGTGCCTAGTAGAGTCGTGGTAGGATTGAGTCCTGAATTCTAAGTTGGCCGTCCCATTTTCTTTGCCCCAATCAAATCTCGACACATCACTACAATTTCGACGTGTCAAATTCCCAATGAACCTTGCTACAATTTTTTAGTTGTCACTACTAAAATCTTTTAACACAAGTATATTGAGAAACAACGAAAGTGAGATAGGTGAAAACTAGGTGGGAGGGATTGTGTCTGCTTAAATGTTTTCATTTTCTTGTAGTGTTGTGATTTTTTTCCAAAACTAAAAAATATGAAAAAAGATTAGATTTTTATTTGGGAGATCTGCATTAACAGGACAAAGTGAAACCGTAACTCTTGCTCCTTTAACGTCAGCCATAAGCGTTATCACACTATTTTATTCGTTGTCCTGAAAGGGCAAAAAAGATGGGGCCTAGGCTAGGCTGGCCTAGGCGTGAGGTATGAAGAAAAGCCTAGGAGGCAAAAGGCACGACAAATGTGAGTCTAGGCATTATTCCCCAATTTGATAGATATTTAAATCAATTTTTTAGTAAATTTTGATAGAAGTTGATGAAGTGTAATTGAGAAGTCGTGGGACTCATCAAGCATGTGATTGAAATGAATTATTAATTTTGATTTAGATTAAAATCTAGATTTAATCAATATCAAACATGTGGGGTTTATTTTTTAAAATATATATATTTTTCATTTTCTTATTTTTTAAAGTTAAATAAACTAATTAAATAAAAGGAATTATTATTAATAATTATAGAATAATCAAAATTATATTAAAAAAATGAAGATGTTCGTAACACTTGAGTCTTTTATTTTACTGTCTTGTTACACTTTAAGCCTTTTAGTCGCTTAATTCTATTTACAAGCTATTAAGATGAGTGACCAATCCCTTTCGAGCACAGAAGAGAACTTTCGTCTCATCATTCGAGCACAATTTTATTATCAATGGTGACTCTTGAATTTAAGACTTTTGTCTTGTCAATTATATATTACTACCACTTGCTTGAGAGGTCAAAAAATGGTACAAAGTGAAAATCAAAATATAACTTGAAAAGCTTAGGAAAATATGTATTCGCAAATTGTGTGTATCTCATTCGTTGGAGTTGCTCTATCTAGTCTTGTCGATAATGATGCTAGCATAATACGAAGAAGATGCCGGAGAATAAAAGTATACTTCGTGGGACCAAATGATTGTACAAAGTAAATAAAACGAATAATGAAAAGGATTCCTTTCATTTTCTTCCACTAAGATCGAATTTCTTGGTTTCTTCCTAAAACTTCGAACTAAGCTGAGAAATTCCAATTGAATAAAGGTAGATATAAACAAGAAATAAAATCAGTAAAAATGCTTGTGGTGGTGGTGATGATGTCTATGATCATCCCATCTAAAGCATTGCAACACAGGATAACAAGCAACAAACAAGCATCTCCCCATCAATCGGAAGGCGGACGAGACTGACATACAAGGGCAGCAGCAGCATGCCAAGAGTGGATCATTATGTGGGCCACCATCTACATGGTGGTGGTCGTGGTCGTGATCGTGCTTCACCATATCTATAAAACCTGATCAGAACATGACAGTCAATAAAAAATTAGACCCCAAAATAAAAAAGCAAAAAGAAAAAATGAATTCATTTCTTTAATATGGTATCAAAACTAGAAAATATTTAAGGTTTCCGAAGATTATTGGCTATGTTGGGAAGTTGAATAAATGAATCTGACTTGTCCGAAAACAAAACTTACCTTGTTGAATTCCTGAAGATC
>NC_036247.1:3329946-3357338 GCF_002742605.1 Olea europaea var. sylvestris
GGGGGGGGAGAGAGTATTTGTTTAGAAGTTGGGAGAGGGAAGAGTTGTATTTGTATCCAAGTTGGCAAATCGTGTGAATTGCGTGTTGGCGCTTATTATTATTATTATTATTATTATTATTATTATTTATTTATTTATTTATTTGTTTCTTGTAATAATACTGTAAGCTAGCCTGGCAATTGGAACCAAAATAGGAATGGGTTCTTTGATTCATTAAACGTGGCAGTGGTTGAACGGATTGTGGAAATTAACGTTTGAGATGGCGTTTGTACTATCAATAACGTTTAAGATTATCATGATACTATTATAATTATTTTGTTTAAAAATTATAAATCATGCTGATAATATCATTTATATTCACTCTACATCATCTAGTACTAGAATCAAGCTCGAAAATATACCGTGTATCTAGTTCATTGCGTTCATCTTGTTTAGTATGCTCCTACTTTAAAGATATGAGACCCTACTACGGAAGGTACATTTAGAAGAGATAAAAGAGGGTTTACAAAACTTAAATATGGAGATACTATGTTCATTATAAATTCCACCGTCTTAACCAAAAAATAGAAACAACTTTTGGCAATAAATTGGGACACGTCGATCGTTCCAATATGTTTATTCACTCTTACTGCTACTTTTGATTCTTTCTAAGCCACAATGACGGTCACCCAAACGAATGGATTCAAGGATGTTGCTCCCTTTGAGGTAGCCATTAACTTACTACTAGCTTCGATTGGGTGTGGCTCTTGAAATATTGTATCCCATAATAAGAATGAAATAGCTTAGGACATGTTAATTTAAGATAACGTGTTAATAATTAATTAAATGGACAGTAAAGTGGACGGTAAAAATTGGACAGTAGGTTTTACCTTCTAAAATTCGACATTTTTTGTTTCTCTATCGTGAGAATAGGATCCTTCATTAGCCAAGAATGCCAACACATTATTTCGGTTCCTAAAACATGTGTAATATTTGAACATCTCCATGTGTATGTAATGCCTTGATTGCCTCCACCTAAAATTGAGTGTCACGGGCCACATTTTTTTCATTAGAAGGAACCCAACCATAGTCGAACGTACGAAAATAAATTTTCTTAATTATTATTTTTTTTTTCAATTATTGACTTTTCAAAAGTTTCATTAGAAAGTCCTAAATGTCCTTTTATTGTATCATTCTTAAAATTAAAAGTCAGCCGTGAATTTATCTTACTTTTTCCAAGTGGAGTGCTCTTTTGGCCAACTACAAACATTTAAAACCAAATTAAAATTCTTTAACAATGAAATGCGTTTCAATTTATTGATTTCTCGTCAATTTTCTACTCTCATCCAAACCCATATATCTTCATCCCTCGACATCAAAATCAAAGCCTTGGTTCAACAGGGACACTATCAAGAAGCCCTCAAAGCATCCACCAAAGCATCCAATTTTTCAAAATTCACCTTCCCTTCTCTCCTCAAAGCCTGTGCTTCTCTGGAGAATCTCCGGTATGGCAAAACACTTCACTCGGAAATCATCAAGACGGGCCTTATTTTTGACCCTTACATTACTGCTTCACTCATCAATATGTATGTGAAATGTGGGTCACTTTGCATTGCAGTCAAACTGTTTGAAAATGTGTCTCATTGTGAAGTTTTGGTTCAAGATGTCACGCTTTGGAATTCTATGATCGATGGCTTCTTGAAAAATGGATATTTTGAGGAGGGTGTGGTTCAGTTCCGTCGAATGCAGGTGTCGAATGTCAAGCCTGATGGGTACACTTTGTGTATTCTTCTTGGAGTGTGTAATGGCATTTCGAATTTTTCATATGGGAGGAAAATTCATGGTTATGTCGTAAGAAACATTTTTGATGATGACCCTTTTGTAATCACTGCGCTGATTGATATGTATTCAAACTTTAATAGGCCAGTGGATGCTTGGAATGTTTTTGAAAAGGTGGAAAATAACTGTAACATTGCAGTGTGGAATGCAATGATCAATGGCTTCGGCAAAAAGGGATTCTGGAGAGATGCCTTCGAGTTGTACTCTATGGTAAAATTTAAGGGTCTTGAATTGGGATCCACATCATTTTCGACTGTTCTAACAGCCTGTTCACAGGGTGAGGATATAGATTGCGGTAGACAGCTCCATTGTGATGTGATTAAGGCAGGTTTTGAGAGTGATCCTTATGTCAGTACTTCTCTTTTAACGTTGTATTCAAAATGTGGATTTGTGGAAGATGCAGAGAAACTTTTTCATTCAATAGCAGGTAAAGAGGTTGGAATGTGGAATAGTATGATCTCGGCGTATGTTAATTGTGAATGCCCTCATAGTGCAGTGGAAGTCTATTATCAGATGCGATTTAGAGCAATCACACCTGATTCTTTCACCATATCCAATGTATTGATAGCTTGCAGTATGATTGGATCAATTGAGTTTGGTAGGATGATTCACGGGGAATTGTGGAAGAGACCAATAAAGGATAATGTTTCAGTGCAAAGTGCCCTGTTGACGATGTACTCAAGGTTTGGGAGATTGGAGGATGCATTTGAACTTTTTGTTAAAATGAAGGAAAAGGATATTGTAACATGGGGCTCTATGATATCGGGTAATTGTGAGAATAGAAAATTCAAGGAAGCACTAGATTTATTTAAAGCAATGAAGTCTGATGGTGTGGAACTAGATCCTAATGTTATAGCAAGTGCAATCAATGCTTGTGTAGAACTTAATGATACCAAACTAGGTTGCTGTATTCATGGATTCACAATTAAGAAAGGACTGGAATCAGATGTTTTTACGGGTAGTTCTCTGATAGAGTTATATTCTAAATGTGGACAACCAGAAAAGGCTGGAAATGTTTTTTCTGATGTCTCAAATAAGAATTTGGTGGTCTGGAATTCGTTAATTTCATGCTATTGCCAGAATGGCATCCCAGATGTCTCCATTAGTCTTTTTCCTCAGATTCTGCAGAATGGCTTGTACCCAGACTCTGTTTCAATCACCAGTGTCCTTTCTGCAGTTTCATCGGTGGCAGCATTGCTCAAGGGAAAGGCGGTACACAGTTACTATATAAGACTCCAAATTCCTGAAGATATTCAAGTAGAAAATGCATTACTAAACATGTACCTCAAGTGTGGATTCTTAAAACATGCACAACATTTGTTTCAAATTATGTCGAAAAGAAACGTCATAACTTGGAATTCAATGATTGCTGGTTATGGATCACATGGTGAAATCCATAAAGCCATCAAATTGTTCGACGAGATGAGAAATTCAGGAACAGTACCTGATGAAGTAACATTCCTTTCCTTGATTTCCTCTTGCAATCATGCTGGTTTCACTGATGTAGGTCTCCATCTATTTCATTTAATGAGAGAACACAGACTTGAACCCAAAATGGAGCACCACATAAATATAGTGGACTTGCTGGGCCGTGCTGGACGCTTAGAGGATGCTCTTAGTTTCATACAGAATATGTTCATTGCACCAGACCGTGGCATATGGCTATCTTTATTGTCTGCCTGTCGAATTCATCACAATGTTGAGCTTGGAGAGTTGGCTGCTGATAACTTGCTAAAGTTAGAACCAACCAGAGGCAGCAATTACGTTCAACTGTTAAACCTATATGTAGAAGTTGGATTACTGGAGAAAGCCGCTAACTTAAGGGCATTGATGAGGCAAAAGGGACTGACAAAGGTCCCTGGATGCAGTTGGATCGAGCTGAAAAATAAAGTTGATGTTTTCTACTCGGAGGATTCATCCTGTCCAAGTGCGGTTGAGATTTATGATACTCTCGATAGACTTAAGAATAACATGAAGAAGGTAAAATTGTATTCTGAAGCTGGCGAGGCATTACAAGAATCCGGATGATGGATGCACTTTTTTAGTCTAACCAGCACTTTGGGATGTTTTGACACAATTAGCAACGGCTCACATATGCCCCCAAAGGAACTGGAGTGAGAAGTCCATCTGAAACTGGACGAGTTAGCCATAAGTTGAGCAAATGAAGAGTCGGCAATGATACGGTGGACCTCCAACTGTAGGTTACTGCAAGAACCTATCTTGTCATCTTGATCTTGAAAGTCAATTGAATTTCCATTGAATCTGGAATATTGAGAGGCAAGAGTTCAAGATTACAACCGCCATGGAAATAAAATAGGTAGCAATGCTGAGCAACATGCAATTGATCTGAGTATATGCTGCTTGTAGTTTAGGGGAAACAGAAATGATAACCATCTGAGTGCTTGAGCCTTGGTCATTGACGGCTTTTCTACATACACTAGGATTCGGCACGCCATTTTTCTTCTGGTTCATAGGATTCTGCATTATTATGACATGATTGTATACAGTGGATGATGTTGAAATTGCGACAGTTCCTGAACAAGAAAACCAACTAAAACTAGACATTGTCGTCAAAATTGTCAAAGTTAATTGTTATTCGAATCCATTTAGATATTCTTTATCTTTCTTTTTACACAGATTCCGAAGTATCTAGATATTTTTGTCAAATTAGGCAAAGTTGATAAAGTTCCTAATTTATTGAACAATAGTCTTCTTCGACGCCTTTGTTTAGATTGTTTAGCAGGCTTTTAATAAAAAGGCATGAAATTAATTGTCATATTTAACAATATTTTTTTGATACGGCAAATAAATGTGTATAGATCAAAAATTGAGTTCAACTACTCCGAACATGCCCGAGTTTACCAAACAAATATTACAAAAAATCTAAAGACCCAAAACAAGAGACTCAAAATGAGATACAAGACGAATCAAAACATAAGGCTTCACGATGATATAAGACAGGAATTACCTTCTTTTTGCCCTTCTTAGTTGCTATAATCTGTTGCTCATCAAGCTTCCCTATTAGTTTTTCATTACAACTTGGGCCTTCATCACCCCCAGTTTGATGAAGATCACCGAAATCCACATTCTGCTGGGGGTAATTACCTGCATTCTGTCCCTTCCTTTTCCTATTGCATTTCTGAATTTTAGAAGCTTCAGTGCACGGAGTAACTTGCTCGTCTCCTTGCTGCATTCTCTCCATACGCCCTTTATCCAAGCCAATATCACTTGAATCAGTTGGCTGTTCCACCTGTGTACCCCAAATCTGACCTTGTTTAGCAAAAGCAGGTTCTCCTGGAACATCAACCATGCTGGAGTTTACCTTACAACCTGCAGCCCATTTTTTCAAATTGCATCCAAGTGTAGCACGGCCATATATCTTGCACGTTGAGCAAAACTTAGGCTCAAAGGGGTATTTATAAATCGAACTCTAAAATGGTTTTGCTTGAAAATGTTGTGGTTGTTAATTTAAGTAAAACAAAGTGTACCTATGCATGAAGCACTTGTGTCTGTAGGGTATCGGATTTGACTTGGAACGATGCTAATTTGATTTGTATGTTTCGTTATAATGCATGAAACAAAATGTATGATAAGTCAAATATCTAATCATTTGATGGGATGATTTAATTGACTTTAAAGTTTGTGATCAAATATTTCAAACTTAAAGTCATGGAACTATGGTGGCATCAAGCACAACAATCTTTCTTGGCTATGTTCCATGGAGAATAATAGAAAAGAAAAGAAAACCGTTTGAGCCAAATATAAAGTTAGTTATTGAGTACTATTATAGAGGTCTATATGTATACAAGCATGTGAAATCCATGCGTCTTGCTGCTAAACGCTTCATGGCCCAAATTTTTGTTTTATGGTGATACTCTTTCATATAAAACCCCTGTTTGTTTGATAGAAATTATAATCTAAATTTTTATTAAAATCAAAGTCAACAATTAATTTTCAACCACGTATTTCATGGGGTCACAACTTTTTAACCACGCATTTCATTAACTTTTATCAAAATCTGCTAAAAATCTAAATTTGGGGGGCGTTTGCTGATCTGACGCAATTGCTTGATTAGCGAGGATGTTTGTTCTGGTCTTGTCCAGGATTACCTTCTCCGATGAGCTTTTCTAATCCCGTTGATCTTGAGATGGCTAAGTCCGATTCGAGGAGCTTCTCCAGTTGACACCTTTCGCCCTTCATCTCCTTCTAATCAAGCTGAGCTGCTCCGTGGGGGTCCACCTTGGGGGGTTCGGGCGTTTTCTAGGAGCAGAAGGAACCGCAAAAGTTTGTGGATCCCTGCTTGAAAACTTCTGTCACCCGGACTGAGCATATCCAAGAAAGACACAAGTGTCCCACATTCCGAAATGAAAGAAAACGGCTCTTTGGAAAACAAACCTCCCAAAAAGAAGTTTCAAATCTTATTTTTCATTTTTGTAAAAATATAAATGAAAAATATAGCTGTTATGGGTCCTACACAAGAGATAGAAATTCAAATTTGGTGGCTTGTTGTGATGGATAACAATCGTATTTTTCATTTTAATGGGGAAAAAATGAGTAACAAACAGGGGCTTAATCTCCACCAAACAGGGGTAAAATATTTTTTGCTGTCTGACCACTTGTATCTATTCAAGTTTTCACCTCCATTACAATATCAATAGATCAATTATGACACCTATGAGAGGGATATATGTACTAAACAATGTGAATGTGTTTTTGGGCATATATGCTAAATGCTAGTCATTGAGATGAAGTTAATACAGTAAATCATGCTGATGAATGTTAGCTAACTGTTGATTCTTCGGCATCCAGCCCATGTTTACCATGAAGACGGTAGAATTTCAGGTTTTAATGTCACAGGACCTGTGTGCTTCCCATGACATTTTTTGTAAATTTCATTTCTGCTGGCATAAAATGCAGTCTCTTTTGCCATTAGATGAAGAATATCTAAAAATTGAAGATAGTTTTGATGTTTGTGGGTATTGTGATTGCATTTCTTGATTGTGATAGTTTAAAAACTTTCATTGCACCAGGTTAGGGTGAGAATTGGGTCCCCTATTACTGGCTATGGCCAAGAAAGCAGGAATCGTGCTGCTCGTCAGCGAATTCCTAATCGAACATGGACTGATGAGGATGGCAATGAGCATGTTGAGGTAACTTAGGATTAATACCGCGGAATTATGCTCATTTTATCGTTAATCTCATAACCATCTGGTTTCACACGATTTCCAATGCTTGCTGAAGTAACGAATATTTCTACAAAGCCCCACCCCCACCCCAGTAGTAACTGGCGTGTAAAATTTTAGTTTCCAAGTATTATGTACAAAGACACTTAAATGAATTAGATTTTTAGGTAAATTTCTACATTCGTGGGCCACATGGAGCTGGCAAAGTTGGTGCTGAAATGTTCAAGGATAAGGTCGATAAACAGTGGAAGTTTATCTATCTGATTGTTGAGATCAAATCCCCATCCCCAGCGCAATTTCTGCTCGAATCTTATGTCCCTGCTTGAAATTTATACGCATACAATGGAGTTGCTCCTGTCTGCTCTATGCTCACGAGGAAATGAATGCTCTAGCCTTTAGGTCCTCGTTTATTTTCTGCTTCATCTCAATGCCAGGTTAGTATGAATTGTTTAATCAATGTTTTGATGAATTGTAAACTGTAATCATAAGGGCATGTTGTACAGTTTGCTGCGGGAATAATGAGATTATCTATTCTTAACATTGTGTTTGGAGATAGTTTATGTGGCAGTATTTTGCCGTCTCTTTTCCTCCTGACATAATGGAATGTTATGAAACTTCAAATATAATTCTGTTCTTAAAAATGATGGTGCATATTGATTGATCTTTAAAAGAATGGGATATAATTATATGAAGTAACCATGGGCATGGGCTTGCAGGGCTTCAATGCCAAACCTGACGGACCACCGTTAAAGGTGGACCAACTTGCGTTGGACAATGCCGATCCTATGCTGCTTTTTTCCTAGTTGGGTTACAACGGGCTTAGTTTGACACCGCCGCTATTCACTGCACAAAATTGCTGTGAATTAGGCAACTAGACATTGGCGAGAATAACTGGGTGCCTAGTAGAGTCGTGGTAGGATTGAGTCCTGAATTCTAAATTGGCTGTCCCATTTTCTCCATTCCAATCAAATCTCGACACATCACTACAATTTCGAGGTGTCAAATTCCCAATAAACCTTGCTACAATTTTTTAGTTGTCACTACTAAAATCTTTTAACACAAGTATATTGAGAAACAACGAAAGTGAGAAAGGTAAAAACTAGGTGGGAGGGATTGTGTCTGCTTAAATGTTTTCATTTTCTTGGAGTGTTGTGATTTTTTTCCAAAACTAAAAAATATGAAAAAAGATTAGATTTTTATTTGGGAGATCTGCATTAACAGGACAAAGTCAAACCTTAACTCTTTTTCCTTTAACGTCAGCCATAAGCGTTATCAAACTATTTTATTCGTTGTCCTGAAAGGGCTTAAAAGATGGGGCCTAGGCTGGCCTAGGCGTGAGGTATGAAGAAAAGCCTAGGAGGCAAAAGGCACGACAAATGTGAGCCTAGGCATTATTCCCCTAATTGATAGATATTGAAATCAACTTTTTAGTAAATTTTGATAGAAGTTGATGAAGTGTAATTGAGAAGTCGTGGGACTCATAAAGTATGTGATTGAAATGAATTATTAATTTTGATTTAGATTAAAATCTAGATTTAATCGATATCAAATATGTGGGGTTTATTTTTTAAAATATATATATTTTCATTTTCTTATTTTTTAAAGTTAAATAAACTAATTAAATAAAAGGAATTGTTATTAATAATTATAGAATAATCAAAATTATATTAAAAAAATGAAGATGTTCGTAACACTTGAGTCTTTTATTTCACTGTCTTGTTACACTTTAAGCCTTTTAGTCGCTTAATTCTATTTACAAGCTATTAAGATAAGTGACCAATGCCTTTCGAGCACAGAAGTGAACTTTCGTCTCATCATTCGAGCACAATTTTATTCTCAATGGTGAATCGTGAATTTAAGACTTTTGTCTTGTCAATTATATATTACTACCACTTGCTTGAGAGGTCAAAAAAAGGTACAAAGTGAAGATCAAAATATAACTTGAAAAGCTTAGGAAAATATGTATTCGCAAATTGTTTGTATCTCATTCGTTGGAGTTGCTCTATCTAGTCTTGTCGATAATGATGCTAGCATAATATGAAGAAGATGCCGGAGAATAAAAGTATACTTCGTGGGACCAAATGATTGTACAAAGTAAATAAAACGAATAATGAAAAGGATTCCTTTCATTTTCTTCCACTAAGATCGAATTTCTTGGTTTCTTCCTAAAACTTCGAACTAAGCTGAGAAATTCCAATTGAATAAAGGTAGATATAAACAAGAAATAAAATCAGTAAAAATGCTTGTGGTGGTGGTGATGATGTCTATGATCATCCCATCTAAAGCATTGCAACACAGGATAACAAGCAACAAACAAGCATCTCCCCATCAATCGGAAGGCGGACGAGACTGACATACAAGGGCAGTAGCAGCATGCCAAGAGTGGATCATTATGTGGGCCACCATCTACATGGTGGTGGTCGTGGTCGTGATCGTGCTTCACCATATCTATAAAACCTGATTAGAACATGACAGTGAATAAAAAATTAGACCCCAAAATAAAAAAGCAAAAAGAAAAAATGAATTCGTTTGTTTAATATGGTATCAAAACTAGAAAATATTTAAGGTTTCCGAAGATTATTGGCTATGTTGGGAAGTTGAATAAATGAATCTGACTTGTCCGAAAACAAAACTTACCTTGTTGAATTTATCCAAGTTGGCAAATCGTGTGAATTGCGTGTTGGCGCTTATTATTATTATTATTATTATTATTATTATTATTTATTTATTTATTTATTTGTTTCTTGTAATAATACTGTAAGCTAGCCTGGCAATTGGAACCAAAATAGGAATGGGTCCTTTGATTCATTAAACGTGGCAGTGGTTGAACGGATTGTGGAAATTAACGTTTGAGGTGGCGTTTGTACTATCAATAACGATTAAGATTATCATTATACTATTATCATTATTTTGTTTAAAAATTATAACTCATGCTGCTAATGTCATCTATATGCACTCTATATCATCTAGGACTAGAATCAAGCTCGAGAATATACCGTCTATCTAGTTCGTTGGGTTCATCTTGTTTAGTATGCTCCTCCTTTAGAGATATGGGACCTTACTTCGGAAGGTACATTTAGAAGAGATAAAAGAGGGTTTACAAAACTTAAATATGGAGATACTATGTTCATTATAAATTCCACCGTCTTAACCAAAAAATAGAAACAACTTTTGGCACTAAATTGGGACTTGTCGATCACATTGTTCCAATATGTTTATTCACTCTTACTGCTACTTTTGACTCTTTCTAAGCCACAATGATGATCACCCAAACGAATGGATTCAAGGATGTTGCTCCCTATGTGGTAGCCATTAACTTACTACTAGCTTCGATTGGGTGTGGCTCTTGAAATATTGTATCCCATAATAGGAATGAAATAGCTTAGGACATGTTAATTTAAGATAACGTGTTAATAATTAATTAAATGGACAGTAAAGTGGACAATAAAAATTGGACAGTAGATTTTACCTTCTAAAATTCGACATTTTTTGTTTCTCTATCGTGAGAATAGGATCCTTCATTAGCCAAGAATGCCACCACATTATTTCGGTTCCTAAAACATGTGTAATATTTGAGCATCTCCATGTGTATGTAATGCCTTGATTACCTCCACCTAAAATTGAGTGTCACGGGCCACATTTTTTTCATTAGGAGGAACCCAACCATAGTCGAACGTACAAAAATAAATTTTCTTATTATTATTATTATTTTTTTTTTTTTCAATTATTGACTTTTCAAAAGTTTCATTAGAAAGTCCTAAATGTCCTTTTATTGTATCATTCTTGAAGTTAAAAGTCAGCCGTGAATGTATCCTACTTTTTCCAAGTGGAGTGCTCTTTTGGCCAACTACAAACATTTAAAACCAAATTAAAATTCTTTAACAATGAAATGCGTTTCAATTTATTGATTTCTCGTCAATTTTCTACTCTCATCCAAACCCATTTATCTTCATCCCTCGACATCAAAATCAAAGCCTTGGTTCAACAGGGACACTATCAAGAAGCCCTCAAAGCATCCACCAAAGCATCCAATTTTTCAAAATTCACCTTCCCTTCTCTCCTCAAAGCCTGTGCTTCTCTGGAGAATCTCCGGTATGGCAAAACACTTCACTCAGAAATCATCAAGACGGGCCTTATTTTTGACCCTTACATTACTGCTTCACTCATCAATATGTACGTGAAATGTGGGTCACTTTGCATTGCAGTCAAACTGTTTGAAAATGTGTCTCATTGTGAAGTTTTGGTACAAGATGTTACGCTTTGGAATTCTATGATCGATGGCTTCTTGAAAAATGGATATTTTGAGGAGGGTGTGGTTCAGTTCCGTCGAATGCAGGTGTCGAATGTCAAGCCTGATGGGTACACTTTGTGTATTCTTCTTGGAGTGTGTAATGGCATTTCGAATTTTTCATATGGGAGGAAAATTCATGGTTATGTCGTAAGAAACATTTTTGATGATGACCCTTTTGTAATCACTGCGCTGATTGATATGTATTCAAACTTTAATAGGCCAGTGGATGCTTGGAATGTTTTTGAAAAGGTGGAAAATAACTGTAACATTGCAGTGTGGAATGCAATGATCAATGGCTTCGGCAAAAAGGGATTCTGGAGAGATGCCTTCGAGTTGTACTCTATGGTAAAATTTAAGGGTCTTGAATTGGGATCCACATCATTTTCGACTGTTCTAACAGCCTGTTCACAGGGTGAGGATATAGATTGCGGTAGACAGCTCCATTGTGATGTGATTAAGGCAGGTTTTGAGAGTGATCCTTATGTCAGTACTTCTCTTTTAACGTTGTATTCAAAATGTGGATTTGTGGAAGATGCAGAGAAACTTTTTCATTCAATAGCAGGTAAAGAGGTTGGAATGTGGAATAGTATGATCTCGGCGTATGTTAATTGTGAATGCCCTCATAGTGCAGTGGAAGTCTATTATCGGATGCGATTTAGAGCAATCACACCTGATTCTTTCACCATATCCAATGTATTGATAGCTTGCAGTATGATTGGATCAATTGAGTTTGGTAGGATGATTCATGGGGAATTGTGGAAGAGACCAATAAAGGATAATGTTTCAGTGCAAAGTGCCCTGTTGACGATGTACTCAAGGTTTGGGAGATTGGAGGATGCATTTGAACTTTTTGTTAAAATGAAGGAAAAGGATATTGTAACATGGGGCTCTATGATATCGGGTAATTGTGAGAATAGAAAATTCAAGGAAGCACTAGATTTATTTAAAGCAATGAAGTCTGATGGTGTGGAACTAGATCCTAATGTTATAGCAAGTGCAATCAATGCTTGTGTAGAACTTAATGATACCAAACTAGGTTGCTGTATTCATGGATTCACAATTAAGAAAGGACTGGAATCAGATGTTTTTACGGGTAGTTCTCTGATAGAGTTATATTCTAAATGTGGACAACCAGAAAAGGCTGGAAATGTTTTTTCTGATGTCTCAAATAAGAATTTGGTGGTCTGGAATTCGTTAATTTCATGCTATTGCCAGAATGGCATCCCAGATGTCTCCATTAGTCTTTTTCCTCAGATTCTGCAGAATGGCTTGTACCCAGACTCTGTTTCAATCACCAGTGTCCTTTCTGCAGTTTCATCGGTGGCAGCATTGCTCAAGGGAAAGGCGGTACACAGTTACTATATAAGACTCCAAATTCCTGAAGATATTCAAGTAGAAAATGCATTACTAAACATGTACCTCAAGTGTGGATGCTTAAAACATGCACAACATTTGTTTCAAATTATGTCGAAAAGAAACGTCATAACTTGGAATTCAATGATTGCTGGTTATGGATCACATGGTGAAATCCATAAAGCCATCAAATTGTTCAACGAGATGAGAAATTCAGGAACAGTACCTGATGAAGTAACATTCCTTTCCTTGATTTCCTCTTGCAATCATGCTGGTTTCACTGATGTAGGTCTGCATCTATTTCATTTAATGAGAGAACACAGACTTGAACCCAAAATGGAGCACCACATAAATATAGTGGACTTGCTGGGCCGTGCTGGACGCTTAGAGGATGCTCTCAGTTTCATACAGAATATGTTCATTGCACCAGACCGTGGCATTTGGCTATCTTTATTGTCTGCCTGTCGAATTCATCACAATGTTGAGCTTGGAGAGTTGGCTGCTGATAACTTGCTAAAGTTAGAACCAACCAGAGGCAGCAATTACGTTCAACTGTTAAACCTATATGTAGAAGTTGGATTACTGGAGAAAGCCGCTAACTTAAGGGCATTGATGAGGCAAAAGGGACTGACAAAGGTCCCTGGATGCAGTTGGATCGAGCTGAAAAATAAAGTTGATGTTTTCTACTCGGAGGATTCATCCTGTCCAAGTGCGGTTGAGATTTATGATACTCTCGATAGACTTAAGAATAACATGAAGAAGGTAAAATTGTATTCTGAAGCTGGCGAGGCATTACAAGAATCCGGATGATGGATGCACTTTTTTAGTCTAACCAGCACTTTGGGATGTTTTGACACAATTAGCAACGGCTCACATATGCCCCCAAAGGAACTGGAGTGAGAAGTCCATCTGAAACTGGACGAGTTAGCCATAAGTTGAGCAAATGAAGAGTCGGCAATGATACGGTGGACCTCCAACTGTAGGTTACTGCAAGAACCTATCTTGTCATCTTGATCTTGAAAGTCAATTGAATTTCCATTGAATCTGGAATATTGAGAGGCCAGAGTTCAAGATTACAACCGCCATGGAAATAAAATAGGTAGCAATGCTGAGCAACATGCAATTGATCTGAGTATATGCTGCTTGTAGTTTAGGGGAAACAGAAATGATAACCATCTGAGTGCTTGAGCCTTGGTCATTGACGGCTTTTCTACATACACTGAGGATTCGGCACGCCATTTTTCTTCTGGTTCATAGGATTCTGCATTATTATGACATGATTGTATACAGTGGATGATGTTGAAATTGCGACAGTTCCTGAACAAGAAAACCAACTAAAACTAGACATTGTCGTCAAAATTGTCAAAGTTAATTGTTATTCGAATCCATTTAGATATTCTTTATCTTTCTTTTTACACAGATTCCAAAGTATCTAGATATTTTTGTCAAATTAGGCAAAGTTGATAAAGTTCCTAATTTATTGAACAATAGTCTTCTTCGACGCCTTTGTTTAGATTGTTTAGCAGGCTTTTAATAAAAAGGCATGAAATTAATTGTCATATTTAACAATATTTTTTTGATACGGCAAATAAATGTGTATAGATCAAAAATTGAGTTCCACTACTCCGAACATGTCCGAGTTTACCAAACAAATATTACAAAAGATCTAAAGACCCAAAACAAGAGACACAAAATGAGATACAAGACGAATCAAAACATAAGGCTTCACGATGATATAAGACAGGAATTACCTTCTTTTTGCCCTTCTTAGTTGCTATAATTTGTTGCTCATCAAGCTTCCCTATTAGTTTTTCATTACAACTTGGGCCTTCATCACCCCCAGTTTGATGAAGATCACCGAAATCCACATTCTGCTGGGGGTAATTACCTGCATTCTGTCCCTTCCTTTTCCTATTGCATTTCTGAATTTTAGAAGCTTCAGTGCACGGAGTAACTTGCTCGTCTCCTTGCTGCATTCTCTCCACACGCCCTTTATCCAAGCCAATACACTTGAATCAGTTGGCTGTTCCACCTGTGTACCCCAAATCTGACCTTGTTTAGCAAAAGCAGGTTCTCCTGGAACATCAACCATGCTGGAGTTTACCTTACAACCTGCAGCCCATTTTTTCAAATTGCATCCAAGTGTAGCACGGCCATATATCTTGCACGTTGAGCAAAACTTAGGCTCGGCCCTAAGGGTGCGTGAGTTGAGTGTTCGCACAGGGCCTCAAAATTGTAAGGGTACCAAATTTTTTTTTTTTGTTATAGTCGTATATTTATTTATAATTAAATATTTAAATATATATTAATTTTAAAATATAAACTTTTTATTTTTATGCATAAAATATTAAAATTAAGAATAATGTGACTAACTAATTATAATTTCCTTGAATATAATATTTTTAAATAGTGTTCCTACCTTAAATAATGTGAGGGAAAAGAAAATTTGTCGAAAAGAGATCAGGCCGGCGAGAGAACTCAGAGAAGAAAATCTGAATTACCTGTTATCTTTTCTTTATCATCTTTTTGTCAATCTCGTTCCGTAATTTCACTGATTTGAATTCGCTTTGCAAGTTAAATGTATAAGTCGTGGGAAGAATCATTTTGATGAAAATATTACTATAGATGATGCACAATCACCTAAAGATTCTTTCAGAACCAATTATTTTTTTTATATAGTAGATCAAGCAATTGGATCACTTGAACGAAGGTTTGATCAATTCAATTCATATGAAAAAAATTTGGACTTCTGTTTTCTTCCGACAAGTTAAACTCATTGGATAATACTAATTTGAAAGCATGTTGTGATCATCTTGATATTGTTTTAAGACATGTAAGTTTTTGCGATCTTGATGACAAAGATTTATTTCTAAAGTTAAAAGTTTTGCGAAATCTTTTACCAAAAGAAATAAAGACGGCTTTTTGATATATTGACTTATTTGAAAAGATTGGATTGTTTTTCAAATACTTGTATTGCTTATAGAATATTATTAACAATTCATGTTACTGTTGCATCTGCTGAAAGAAAGTTTTCAAAATTGAAGTTATTAAAATTTTATTTGCGATTAACTATGTTATAAGAACGATTGAATGGATTAGTTTTGATATCTATTGAGCAAGACTTTTTAGAAAAATATTGATTACGAAAGTTAAATTAGTGAGTTTGCTTCTAAAAATGCGAGAATCTTTTTTTTTTTTACAAGATTTGTTGCATTTCAAGCATATATATATAAGGTTTGCTTATATGGAATTGCATGAAGAGGCTAGTAGCTTTGATGATTCTTTGTTGATAATATATGAATTTTTATGAAGTTCGAAAAATGCTTTTGAGCTTTATTTATGTTTTTCTTGTTTATGTATGTAAACAAAAGATAAATAAATATTTAAATATCGTATTTTTACAATGAAATAATATTATTGAAATTCTTTTTTTAATATATGTTTTAGTTACTTGAAAGGGCGCCATTTTAAAATCTCGCACAAGGCATTCAAAATTTCAGGGCCGACTCTGCTTAGGCTCATACTCATAACGAACGAGTTGGAAAATTTAAGTCATCAGGGTTGGAGAAGAAACAATCCAAAAATGTGATCAAGAATATGAAAATGAAGAAGATGAAGATGAAGAACAAAATATATATGAAGGCTCGAACGCACAATCGCTGTCCTCAAACTACATTTGCCCCATCTCGAATATGATTTTCCTGCTTAAAGGGTATCGCGGCAAATGGTTTGTAGGATTATATCAAGCATTGTAGAAAATCGAATGCTTAAGCACATGCATGATTCTCTAAAATTTGAAGAACACTAAGGGAATTTTGAATATGGATTATGAAAAGTATTTTACTTTCTTTGTGGAATGAAAGAATGTTTTTGATATTAAATCCATTGATCATTAATGGCCTAGGCCTCTATTAATGCTACGAATTGGTACCAAAAACCGTGTTGAAAGGTTGCAAAAACATTCCAAAAAGCGCCAGAAACTAAAACGAAAATGCCTCTTAATGGTCCTAATATACAACCATGCCACCATGCGGTCGCATGGTTTAATAGACGAATGCCCGAAATTTTTCTGCCTCAGACCATGCAATCGCATAGCCTCTTGGCTTATGCGGTCGCGTAGGCCGATGTATTGGCTACCATTTCCTTGACATTCCACACACGCATCTATATGGATTTTGAATAATATTTCAACACGACTTGGTCCCTTGACTTTCCAGTAGGTAATCTCAACTGACTCGATCAGCTCCTTAGAAGCATTGACTTCAACAAGAACTCTCGCATAAGATATATGACCCTTTGTTGCTGTGAGCTTGTCGGTAGATATTAGTTTTCCAATTTTGGAGATAATCTTCCCTAAAGCTTTTGGATTCCAACATTCCAATGGTAGCCCCAGTAGAGTGATCCAAACCGGAATAGTGCTAATTTCATTATCATCAAACTCGAAACATCGAGACATGACTTTGAACATCAAAGGTCTTCTATAAACGAAATAAGAACCACCTTCAAGCACATTTCTATTATCCGTATAGGGATGTCAATGAGTCGAGCCGAATCTCAAGAGCTCGTGCTCATGGCGAGCCGAGCTCGTGGGGCGAGCTGAGTATTGGCTCGCGAGTTTGTCAATTTTTTTTTTTAATACAGAAAAATGTAAATAATTTAATGAAGACACTTTTAAAAAAAAAGTGTTAAAAAACACAAATAATTTAATCCATTTTTTAAAAAATAATTTAATGAATAAACTTTTTTATTTTTATTTCTATCATATTGTAATATTTTTTATAAAGTATAAAATATTTATGTATGAAAACGAATTATTTTTAGAAATACATTTACAAAAATTACATTTTTTTCGATTTATTTTTAAAGTAGATAAAATGTAAACCCTCATTTTTTATCCGGGCTTGGGATTGGCTACATCAATTTTAAGTAGACGGAGTTAAAAATTGTACACGAACAAATTGTTGTAACGTGTACATTTTTTTAACGAAAATTAAATTTAACGATTAAAAAATAAGAAATTTTGATTAATATAATTAAATCAACTGTTACTTACCTAACGACATGCAATTTCAGCGTATTTATCTTGTAGTCGAAAATGAGCGTCCTGCCAATCCTTAACGCACATTAACGTTTTCAAAACATCTTCTTTCAGTCAGCTCTTGATATAGGTCAAAATCCTTTTGTTTACACTAAAAACAGACTCCGAAGCAACAGTGCTATTTGGAGGTGTCAGCAGATTTTTCGTAATTGCAGAAACAATTGGCCAACATCTTTTATACTTTCGCCAGAATTCAATTACTTTTTCTGAACTTTTTTTAATTGTTGTCTGTTGGCATATTATGATTGAAGTAGTTAATTAATTCGACAGATATCGCATTTTGAGTTGCGACAGATGTCTGATGAGATGCAAGTGCAGACGACATGGCACTAGATGAACACATTGCAGTTACATCATATCCAAATGTATTAATGCCTTGAAATAAATTCATTATTTCGACATCATCTTCTTCAATTTCAGCCGAAGGAGTAGATGCAGAGGGTACCCGACTAATATTCGCACTCATTCATTCTACATATAAATCATACATTCCACATAATGTTTGCTCTAAATTCTTATAAGTGATACGTGTATCAAGTATTAAGGCTTTATTGATTTGATCAATTACATATTTAGTTCTCGATATATTATATCAGGGTCCATTGTGCACGCTAAAAGAAATAACATAGGCAGTTCTTCCCAATATTTTCTAAATATTAATTCCATAGCAATTATATTTTCATTAAAATCAGGATCATTTTTATATTTATGGAATGTTCTTGCAATTATATAAAGTCGTTCAAGCACCATACAGTTTGTGGGATAATAAACATCCGATAAAATCTTTGTGGTATCATAAAAAGATGTCAAAAATCATTTAACTTTTAAAACTAAAACCCGATCGAATTCATTAAACATACCATCGCCATCGCTTCTAATGTGTCTATTGTTATAAAAGTCAGTTATTAAATGTTCAAAACATTCACATGTCTTTAATAACAAGTAAGTAGAGTTTCATTTATGACATACGTCGCTAACAAATGTTTTAGTAGTCGTCACCCTTTTTTGGGTACAAAATCTTCAAATACTTGTTTTCTACTAGGAGATATCGTAATATATACTAATGCGTTCCTAATTCTTTGAAATTCATCATTTATATGTTTTAAGCCATCTTACACAATTAAATTCAAAATATGACGCACACAACGAATATGAAACAAATACCCACCGAAATCAAGTTGAAGTACCCTACACAATTTATCGACAATTACATTATTAACACTAGTATTATCGAAAGTAAAAGAATGAATTTTAGTCTCGCAATTATATTCTCTAACAATACTGATAATAGCATTATGAGAAAACTCAATAATTTTAAAAGCAATAATTTTTTTATGCATACACCAAAGTGGGTCTATATAATGTGCGGTTGCAGCTATATATGCTCTTTTATAAACCCCTTTTCATATATCAGAAGTTAAAGATATAATACCCTCATATTATTGCAGAGTCATAATTAATTGTTATTTTGAATCATTGAAATATTGTATTGTATCGGTACGAAGAGTGATTCGATTTACCCCAACGTACCTTAGTTGCAGATATTCTTTTACAAACGAGACGAAGTGTTGGTTATAGGCAATAACCAGAGGCAACTCATTAGCGACAACAAATCTCACCATTTCGATTCGAATATTGTCCTCCGAACACACCCATGTGGATAGGAGTGAAGTCGTAGAATCAGGGCTTGGACTGCAAAATTGCAATTGTATTTGACTAGCTGGAAGAAGTCCATGTCTAACCACACATGCTTTATAGTGGCGGTTGAGATGGGTGACACCAATTCCTTTTTGCCATGCCAAACTTTGTTGGCAATATTTACATACTGTCTTAGATTCTACGAGGCCATCGACGACTTTTCCCATTGAAATCAACTTAAAGTGATCTAAACATTTTGTTTGTTTTTTGCCCTTTCGCTTCCCCTTGCACCTGTGATGTTTAATTCGCCATCTTCGTCCTCATGTCTCGTTTCGGGAACGTTAATATCATTTAAATCAATTGGATTGTGACTTTTATGACCGTGAATGTGAACATCTTCAAATATGGGTATGTCATTTAGACCGACAAATTCATTAAGAAATTGACTTTGCGGTGTCCTAGATGATTCGTCATGTGGCCCACATCCCGTATCAAACAAGCTCTCAACAAATGGGCGTTAATCCATTTATTTGATTGTTTGTAATGAAATCCAAATATAATAACTAGTAAAAATATAAATATAGTGAGAACTGAGAATTGGATGAATTAAAATTGTAACTAAATGTACTGTAAAAAATGAATCGATATTACATATTTTACACAACAACACAAGAGAGTAAAAACTCGATAATTGATATAAAAGAGAGTTAAGAAGTGATAATAGAGTTTTGATATGAAAAAAAAAATTGAGGGTTAGGAGGGTATTTATAATAATAAAAAAAATAATAAATTCACAAAAGTTCAATTATCCAAACGGTCACCAAAAATTTTCAGTGACCAAACGATCATTGAAAAGTTGACCGAAACGGTCACTTTATTTTAAAAAGTGACCGTTTTGGTCACTTTGTCGACGAGCTGCTTGTGGCCGAGCTGACGTGCCGCTCGGCCCGTTTGACGTTCGTATTCTCAAACTTAAATACCAACCAACCACTTTTTTTTTTTTTTTTTGATGGGTAGAAGTTTCATTCATAAAGGCAAAAAGCCTTAAGAAAGGATACAATAGTGCTTATCAATGAAAATTACATTTTCAATGACAAAAGGAACACTATGCCACCTAAGGACCATGTCTTCTAGAGACCATGCATGTCGCGCCAAAAAATGCGCTGCTTGATTGGTGAGTCTGTTGCAGTGATGGACGCTACATTTAGGAAAACGCTGCATTAATTCCTTTATTTCGGCCGCCTGAGATCGGATTGATGCAGAGGTTAAAACTGATTTATTGACTTCATTAACGAGGAATAAACAGTCACTCTCCACCAATAAATGAGATATGCCGAGATTAAGGCAAAGTTGTAGCCCCCTTACAAGTGCCGTAGCTTCAATGTGTTCAGGTTCGAGAAGTGAGTTTTCAGGCCGACTTGCAGCCAAAATTATTTCTCCTTCGTGATCACGTAAAATAATACCGAGTCCAGCTTTATTTGAATCAAAGAACAATGCGCCATCAGTATTGAGTTTTAATGCATTCGTAGGAGGTGCAGACCACCTATATTTTTGGAGAGGCACACCGGGAGTGACGTTAATAGTAAGGCCCGATTCAACAGGAGGTTTTTTAGCTAGTGCAGTAGCAATAATTTGTTGTGGTGAGAGGTGAAGCTGATCATGAACCATCTTGTTCCGACGGAACCAAAAACCCCAGGTAATGAGTAGAAATTCCGAGAGAGCATCCTTTGAAACTTTTGTTAATATATCAATAGCTGCTTGCATAAAACCTCCTAGATAAGCCTTAGTCTTTAACACTGGAAACCGATCGGTAAGTAATTGATAAATAGAAGGACAATGGAGTAGAACATGGCATAGATCTTCCATTGGGTAATTGCAAAAACAGCAATGAGGAGCAATAGGAACTCTTCGTCGGACCAGATTCTGTTTAGAAGGCAAGCTGCCTTGACAAGCTCTCCAAGCAAAGATCTTTACTTTTTGAGGAATTTTTAGCCGCCACATGGTATCCCAAAATTTCTTATTTTCAACAGCACGCGATGAAGTCCCAAAATCAGGAGCGAGGCAGTTTTTGAAAAATCTATATGCACTGCTAACAGTATAGGTTCCGGATTTGTCATGTTCCCACAGCCAGAAATCTTCTTCTCCTGAGTGGCTAGGATATAATTTCAAAATAGCCTCCACAAGTTTTGGATAGAATAGAGTTCGAAGCTTTGCCAAATTCCACCACCTTAAGTTATGATCAATCAAAGAGGAGACTGGACCTTCAAGTTGCTGACTATGATTTTGCTGTAAAACAGTCCCTAACTCCCGTCTTAGATCACCTATGCCAGGGATCCATTTATCATTCAAAATATGTATAGTGTTGCCATTTCCCACAACCCATCTCCCCCCTAGGACCAATAGATTTTTAGCCTCCCAGATTCCACGCCAAGCATAAGAGGGGTTACAACCAATAGATGCCTTTAAGATGTTCCCATGAGGAAAATAACGAGCCGAGAATATTTTATAAACCAAGCTATCAGTGTGGTGCAAGAGCCTCCAAGCTTGTTTACCTAGCATAGCCATATTAAAGATCTGAAACTCTTTAAAACCCATACCCTCGAAGGATTTCGATTTACACATAACATTCCAGGATTGCCAATGAATTTTCCTCTCTTCTTTCCATTGGCCCCACCAATATCTAGCCATCATCTTCTCAATTTCAGTGCATAATGTGGAGGGGAGTTTGAAGCAACTCATAGCATAGGAGGGAATTGCCAAAGCAACTGATTTGAGGAGAATTTCTCTGCCACCTTGGGAGAACATACTACTTTTCCATCCTTGCAACTTCAGCCAAACTTTATGTTTTATGTCCGAGAAAGCTCGAGTTTTTGATCGATCAACCATAGGTGGTAATCCAAGATATTTTTCATATTGTTGTTGAAAAACCGAAAATCGATCCTGAAATCTGTGTTACAACACAGCTGAAACCCGGCTGTAATCAAACTTTGAGAGCGAAGAAAGCAGGCAGCTGGACAGGCGAGTAGCAGAACTGAAGTGACTTGAGCAACTTGCTAAATAGTCGCACGAAATCAGCTTGAAGAAATGCAGAAACCCTCGAGGCGAGCAGGTAGAACTTAAGAACAAAGCTGAAAATTCTTGACCTGTAGCAAGTGGGCAACAATACAGGGCCCATGCTATGTAGCAGCACTCTTTACTTTGGCAGAGCCATGGAGGCTTGTAAAAGCATTCATTCGATGAATTGACACTTTGCCTTTAGGGATACATTTTTATTCTGGTTTAATACCACCAAAAAGGCCAATGAAAATCGAAATTCCTCAGCAATTCCGTCTTAAAAATCATAAATCTTGTACATATAAAACACTACTAAATGAAATTCCTAAAAAGCAAACAAATAATCGATATAACAAAAGAATTCAGGCACTAAAGCATGTACAACTAAAATATCAAATCTTCCCCCAAATAACATTGCAATGAGCTTCATCAATGGACAATATTTGTCAGGAATATCATTTCATGACTAAGTTCGTCTTGAAACATCTTCTTCAAGAGGTACCACATATGGTGTGCAAATGTGTCGTATAAATTTTCCATATGGACACGAGTTTCTTCAAGTTCATATCAGGTGGAAAGTTCACTAATCAGAAGTATACCCGAAATCATAGATGCCATCATTTCTTATGATCATAGCTCTTTTATCCTTGAGAAAATGAGTTGTTATTGGAGTTCTCCTGACAATCTAACTTATCCACAACTCAAACTCAACTTTCACGTTCTAGCCACCGAACTTCAATTACGTACCAAATAGATACTATCTGGTAATATAGTAGATGTCACAGCTAAGGTTATTAATTTGTGCTTTTGAATTCTATAGAATCCTATTCTCAGTTAGTGTAGAAATAAAAAACATAGAGAAAAAAGGGGCACGGGAGGATCTGGGGAAACTTGTGTACATGAATATGAAGCTGTTCTTCAAGGAGAAATACAGGATGAAAGAGAAGTCATTCTCTCGTCCTCCTCGAGATCTTCAGTGAGGGCAAACATATCCTTTCTTTCCACTTTGGATGCCAAATCTCCGGCTAGTATTATTCCCGTTCCAGTCGGATATATGATCATGTCCCCGTTTGGCCCCATTCTTCTTCTCATTTTTTTCTCTCTCTTATTTTCAACCGCACAATCTTCCATAAAATAATATTACCCGCAAATCAAAAACTTTTCATTCTTTTTTAACCACACATTTTTCAAAAAAACACTATTCCATCCATTAAAATTTGGGAAGAATGGGGGCCAAAACGGGAACATGATATCCTTCTCCTCATCATCACCAGTCTCATATGCATACCTGCACTTAAAATAAAATTAACAAAAATGATGTCATTCATAATGAGCATTAGCTGTTTCTTGTAAGCCACCGAAGTTTATGTATTTTTTAAATTCCGCAACATTCTTGAAAAAGGGTTAGTATTACAATCTATGGTTTGTTAAAAAAAAAAATATTGCAGTATTCATGTCCTTTTTCCTTTGATTCATATGACATTGGTCTGAATTATAACTTGCTACATTAGCAATATATCGGGTTACAATGAATGTTGTGCTGGTCTACTTGGATTTAATGCTTCAACGATCATTGATATCACGTTCGTATGAAATATTTGACAATTTAAACTAAAGATTCATCTTTAACAACTGTATGTCAGGTTTGGAGAAAACACTAATTGAAACAAGCCTGTTGACCTCCAAAAAGTGTCAACAGGTGTCGATCTAAGATGATGCCCACATGGACAAACTCCACAAGAGTTTGAAAGGAAACTGGATATTTGGCCACCAGTTATACATACGCAAGTATGCAAGAGATGTTTGTTTACCAACAGCAACTTGGGAGTTGAGAAGATAATGAGAGTAAATATTCATAGAGAGGAAACTGTAATACTTTGTTTATGTGTGTGAAAATCCATCATTTACAATGTTACAAAGGTTGTTATTTATAGGAATCAGACTGACGTGGTCACCGTTGAATCAAATCCATGTGGCTCCATATGCTAGACCGAAATGTCGCATCATCTTGTCTTACATTAATTACATTGACAAATACATTTTACTAGAGGCCAGTCGCCCTACACTCCTAGATTGACATTCCTGACATCTATTTAATGAGAACATCACATCAATCATTCCTAAACCTAAACATACACTTATCAAACCTACTCTAAAGAGCCTCGGTGTGAAGGAGTTCGGCTAAAAGGAAGAGAGCACTTCGATAGTAGACCTGGGACGGGAGTAGTGCCTCGGCCAAAAGGCAATTCTTGCTTCTTTCTTTATTCTAGATTGAATGCCATGAATGTGTGTGTGGTGCTTTCACGTGGCCCTATTGGAAACTTTACACGTGATCAATAACAATAGTCCCCCCAAATCTATATATGGTCATTTATGTAATACATAAAGTTCGCATTTCATTGGAAACTTTTTTGGGTAGGGGTAATAATCTCATAACAATATAATCTCCCAAGTCTAATTTGCAAATATTCATGTGAAAATTAGAGTTTGTGAATTAAACATGAATATATGCGTATTTCTAACTTGAAATTATTGCAATTTCCCAACAAAGCCACACCTTTCATCCACAAAATCTCAACATATCGATTGGTAAGTTTCAACCTTCTGAAAAGTCGTGGTCATTAGATGAAAGATCATTTCCTACGCATTCCAGTTTGCCATTTTAACTGCTCAAAAACTTCTGGCACTAGAGAGCGAAGTTTGAAGAATATATCGTGAGGTTGCTAAGCTCGGATTAATGAAAAAAATGTTCAATTAACTGAACCCCTTAGATTAAAAAAAAAATGTTAGTTTTTACAGAGCAGAAAGAATAACTATTTGATCAAAACAATATTATCACAGCCCACATGCGGTATTTTAAAAGAAAAAACAGCACACCGAGAGATATTAGATCATTATAATTCAAAAAGTCGCAAGATGAAAAAATTTACAGAATAAATTTCCAAAATTCTATGCCATGTTTTGCCTCTAAATTACATCCCAGATGATGTTCTGTTTATCCTTTGAGCACCCAGTTTCGGAGCAGCAGGTTTAGAGCCTCTGCCTCGCCCGGATAAGGGCTTCGATCCTGTTGTAGGTGGAGGTGCTGCAATTGAAGCCCATAGGTCTTCATCAGCTGATCCACCAGATTTCAGATTCATAGGCTTTGATGATGATTTCGGAACTGGGGCAGAGATAGCACCCCAAGGGTCATCGTCATCAGCTATGCTCGTTTTTGCTTTCGAAGGTTGTGACGAGGATTTTGGAGCAGGGTTGGCTGTTGAACCCCATAAGTCATTGTCATCATCTTTACTCGTCTTTAATGTGCTTTTTGTTCTTGAACTCGTAACTGAATCATAATGGCATGTCCAGTCAGATGAAGTTCAGAATAAAAATATCGCTAGCAAGAAAATGACATGAGTACAGGGAGGGAGGACTTGACATGCCACTCTTCCAGAAACTTTTGCACCATCTAGATTCTTTAGAATAATTATAGGAAAATGCTACGTGTACACCTCAAGGTGTACACGAGTTTCCACCCCCCTCACATGGAGGGGGGCCTAAGCATAATTTATGTACGTGGGCTCCCCTCCATGTGAGGGGGCGTGTAAATCATTGTGAACACCGCTATGTACACGTAGCATCACCCATAATTACAATACAGTTCCCTAATTGCCATGTCCTAATAGAAGTATCATTATTGCATGCAACTATTGTGTCAAATCTTCCCCAGGGCTGGGGGTTGGGGGTGATATCACAATGCAACATTTTTATGAGTTACACAAAAGCTTTCTTAAATATGTAAAATTTTAACGCAGTAAAGATGGGAAGGGAAGACAGTACCTTGTGGTTTTGGCTGTGAGACGGGCCGCTTTTGGGCAGCTTGGATATTTGCAAGAGCTGAAGGCAGGTTTGATGCTTCTAGTGGCTCAATGTCATCCCAACCATCTTTTTCACCTTCATCATCTACATGGATGCCATTTTCAAGTTCTCCCCATCCATCAGTTGATGAGGTAGGGGACACAGGTGCAGGTTGATCAGTTAAATCTGTTAGGGAATTATGGACTGCCGGTAGATGTGCACCATCCAACTCTATGATGTCAAGAAACAAAATCAGATACTAATAATTGGCAGGCGCATTTGCACAAGTGAACACTAGTGATTAGCTAGAAAAGTAGCACTCTTAACAAATTCAAGTATCCAGGTACGTATAAAAACAAAATAAAAGGGGTGAAATGTTCACCGGAGCTGGCATTGGAGATGGAAGAAGCAATAGGTGCAGTTGCACTCGTTGGAGCAAGAGCACTTGGCTCGGAAGGTTTGCCACCTTTCATAGTCAAAGAGCTCATGGCCCATCTGCATCAAAATTGTGAGAGAGTCAGCTTGAAATCTTTAACCACATAAAGTATAAAGGAATCAGATATATAAAATTTTAAAGTTTCACCGTATTAAGTAACCATATGATAAAGCAAGAAATAAGAAAGTACGTAACCAATTGAAACACTCAATACTTCACTCAATCATCAAAATACTTCTCTGTAGCTCAATGCCATGGGATCAGAAGCAATCCAAATTAGCATATAATAAGGCATCATAAATTGACATAACAAATACAAAGAAGTTAAAAAGACGTTCTCACACTGGAAAAAAAGGAACATTTGCAAACGATAGTTGCCTTGATCTTAGTATAAATGTATTTGTTAACAAATACAGACATGATTTTGATGAATTTTGCTTGGGCCAGAACATGGTTCATTTAAGCAAGGGACTCGTCAAAATAGAACTTATCTATTACTTTTGAATGCTATATAGCATAAAGTCATCATATTCACAAAAGGTAGCTCACAAATATTATATAAAGAGAAGGCTGTGATGTACCTAATACGTTTAAATGCAATTCAGATCCGTAACACGATAAAGATGATATAGCATGTGTTCATGTGCAAAAATTTATCAGCTTACACAATTCTTAACAGGT